>NC_090270.1:202750063-203052063 GCF_040414725.1 Anabrus simplex | reverse complement strand
GAATGAAATTAGTAGACGAATAGGTTTGAGTGGCGTATTTAAAAGTAGGAAAGATCACAATATGAAGGTAAAGTTGGAATTCAAGAGGACAAATTGGGGCAAATATTCATTTATAGGAAGGGGAGTTAGGGATTGGATTAACTTACCAAGGGAGATGTTCAATAAATTTCCAGTCTCATCGAAATCATTTAAGAAAAGGCTAGGAAAAGAACAGATAGGAATCTGCCGCCTGGGTGACTGCCCTAAATGCAGATCAGTTTTGATTGATTGATTGATTGATTGATTGATTGATTGATTGATTGATTGATTGATTGAAATCTTGACCACGCCCAATGTTGCTTAACTTCGGAGATCCCACGGGATCCGGTGTTTCAACACAGCTACGGCCGTTGGCAAGAAGGTTGGGAATAACCATTATATTGAAGGAACTGGGCATCGAATACAAGGACAGGAGAGGCATTTGGTAATTGCACAAGAACGAGATACTGTAGCTGTTATAGATGTGGAGGCTGCTGAACGGAGGTCAATATCAGGCAAGGAGTTCGGCAAGGCTGTTCACTCTCACCGATTCTTTTTAATGTATACACTGCATTCAAAATGTAACAGATGAAGTAAAAGATACTTTACGAGTGGCTGAAGGCGTCAAGATTCAGGGAGAAAAAATCACTGCTTTGCAGTTGATATCGCAGTCCTGGCAAAAAACAAGGAAGACTTGAACAATATCTTAGCAGAAATGGAATCCACCTTTAGCACGTACAACATGAAGATCAACAAAACAAAAACCGAGCCGGAGGTACGTACCTCCTCACTGTACTTTACATAATCAACAATTGGGAAGTGTACAAGAGTTCACTTATCGCGAAAGCAAAACAACAACTGATGTAAGAAGAAGATAAACTGTCAATCGCATCAACCAAGCTAAAACAGCTTTCAACAATAACAACAAACCACTTTACATCCAATATCACCAGTATGAGACTCAGGAATCGCTCGGTGAAGATATAGTGTACTGCTGTATGTGAGCGAAAGCTGGACCCTTGGCTTCACTGACGAGAAACTCTCGTTGTGGAATAAACAAACTCATAGAAGAGACACAACTGGATCGATCATATCTTGAGGCATGAAAGTATTTTGCGCACGATACTGGAGGGCAGTGTGGAAGGAAGTAGGAAGAAATAGCAGAGGTAGACCACGGCTATCGTATATCAACCAAATCATGCAGGACAAAGGTTGTCATAGTTAATTCGAACTGAAGAGATTAGCCGCAGAACAGAGTTCATGGAAAGTCGCTACAAACCTGACTTTGGTTTGAACACCGCAGAAGAAAGAATATGCTGCAAAGTCAGAAAAAGGAAGAATTCTGAAAAATGTGCTCTTTAAACTGAGAACATCTTGCCGCTCCTACGCAAGTGCCATCCTCGGCCGGGCGTATGAGGCCTATCGAGAAATTCGGACCTGGCGGGGGCATGGGCCGCCCGCCCACCTTTCGAGCCGGCCCTGACTGGGTATCAGAGTAATTAGGCGTACGGACAAGGAAAAGAACGAGTGATTCAAGGTGAAGGTTGAACTTAGAAAAGTCGTGTGTGGTAGAAAAAATACTATAAGAATGTATCATGGTGCAGAAATACTCTTGGAGGCTTACATAGAGCATGTTCAATTAAGGAGGAATTTAGTTAAAAATCAATTGGTTTACACTACGGCATGAATGATGAATGTGGCGTTAAGAAACTGCTCCATGAGTAAGAACCGGAACAGGTGTGCGATCTCCACTGTCACAATAAGACTGGAGCAACAACTCTCGGTAGCAAGGTTGTAGTGACGGCGCTTGTAGGCTGGTATATAAACCGAGACATGAGGAATAGAATGCATTTTGTGTGCTAGCTCCGCTGTGCAAAATGGTAAGGTAAGTCCAAGTGTATAAATTCAACGTGCTGCCCAAAATCAAACACGGAAATTTGCAGATTTACGGAATCTGAATTTTTGTGATCATAATCTAGGGGACGGAACCACAGGGACTGCTCTTCATCTTGAATTTATTTCATGATTTGACCAGATTTTGATCCGCAGTAACCACGGTAGGATATTTTCGACAATGTTTCTGTCGCAATTTCTCAGAGATTTTCAAATGACGTCATTTCGAATGTTATCGCGCTGGTCTTTCTTTTTTTTTTTGCTAGGGGCTTTACGTCGCACCGACACAGATAGGTCTTATGGCGATGACCTGGTCTCTCTATGGGCCCATCTTAACATTCTCATCTCCAGGCACGTAGCCAAACGGGGTGGGGGGTGGGAGGGAGGAATCAATAGAGACTCGAGCCCCTGTCCCAAATTTAATTGAAAAAGTTTAAACGTATTAACTTAAACAATTTTGGAAGAACTGGAAACAATAGTGAATCTGTGTTTTTTAACTTTCTTTACGTAATTTCATGAATATTAAATATCGAAATGATCATCATCATCATCTTCCTTCCAAGTAGGGCCATGTGTCCCGTTACGGTCTTGCATTTTTCTTTTTGCAAGACTTGAATGCAATCAAATGTCCTTCCGATGGGTTGCTAGCCTGAAGGAAGAATCGAAATTATATACATAATTACTACGGCTAGGATTATAATGATCTATAAATTATAAAAACGTCCTATAAATATGGCATTTATGACTTCAAAAATGCCTTAAAATTACAATAGAATGACCTGAAAATAAATTTCATATTTCTTCCTTTCTTAATCCCTTTACCATCCAGGGTTGGTTTTTCTCTCGGAATCAGCGAGGGATCCTACTTCTACCGCCACAAGGACAGTGTCTTGGAGTGTGAGACTTTGGGTCAGGAGGATACAACTGGGCAGCAAGGCCAGTACCTTTTCCAAACGGCCTCACGTACTATGCTAAACAGGGGCCTTGTGGCAGGATGGGACGATCGGAAGGTATAGACAAGAAAGAGGGAAGGAAGCGGCCGTGGCCTTTGTTAGGTACCATCCCGGCATTTAACTGATGGAGAAGTAGGAAACCACGGAAAACCACTTCGAGGATGACTGAGGAGGGAATCGAAACCCCTATACTCAGTTGACCTCCCGAGGCTGAGTGGACCCTGTTCCAACCCTCGTACCACTTTTTCACATTTCGCGAACGCAAACCAGTACTTAGTAGGAAAATAAGTATTAAACTTTTCATTATTTAGACTAATAATTCTCATATCCATAATTACATTCAAGTACCAACGAAAAGGACTTATTATTCATTTTATTTTGTATCAGATGTGACTAAATTATTGCATATAAATTATTTTAACTGATATAGTTTCCAGCAATTTGTCCTAGTTAGTTGTTACTTCTTGTTTTCATAGAAAATGCCCTTTCTAGCTTAACTGAAACAACAGAATCATACTTAAAATACACAATACGACTGGTCACTAAATCATCACCTGCCTCGAGTGAAAAATTGAATCAAGATACAATCTTTGATATGTATCACATTATTGCATATCATACATTTAAAAAATTTCAAACATGCATTTTTCATTTATGACCTTGCCAAGGTGTCTAGAAACGCCCTCGTGATTCATTATAATAGTTTTCTATAATTCTTATTGTAAATATGAAATATAAATGAAAATAAAACATTTGCGGACTTTTGGACATCATTAAATTAGAATGTCCCCAAAATAAAAATGTAAAAAAATGCCGCAACAAAAATGTTATAATTTGTTATATGACATGTAAATACTAAAGCAGGTATATCTCTATGTTACCAGAAAATATATGAACTTCAACATCATCCTAGCTCTAATACAGTCGAACCTCGATATGTCGAACCTCCATTACTCGAGTTTCCAGTACCTCGTAATAATTTCAATTTCCCTGCCGTCTATCCTATTCCTCAAGCGTATTTATTTCTCTGTTACTCGAAATTCGATTAAACTATTTTTTTTGCTAGTTGTTTTACGTCGCACCGACACAGATAGGTCTTACGGCGACGATGGGACAGGAAAGGGCTAGGAGTGGGAAGGAAGCGGCCGTGGCCTTAATTAAGGTACAGCCCCGGCATTTGCCTGGTGTGAAAATGGGAAACCACGGAAAACCATCTTCTAAACGAACTTCTCCATTTCTCGAACTAAATAAACGTTTTCTCCATAGGCACTGAAAATATTCTGTAACTCGAATTTTGTACAACTGTGCAATACGGCATTTAAGGTTTGTGTGTTATTGTTCCTTAACGTACTGCAGTATATATTATAGGTCTACCCCTGGTGTATTGTCCACAGGCAGTTGTTGGAACTGTATGAACTCTCTCCCGGATCGTCACTAGACCGGGCGTTAAGTGCACTGTGTGCTGACAATTCTTCGATCCTACATACAGAGTCAGTCGAATGTAACTTAAATGAAAATATTTTTACAGAAATAACTAACTGTTGTTGAAAGCTTTGTGGAAGAAAAGAAGCTTGAGTGTGAAAAACATGTTCCTCTCTTCAATGACCTGATATAAAAAGCAAAGCAAAGTCACCTCCGTACAGGCCATGAAGGCCCTTGGAGGAGTGGAAGGTAAAGGCTTCCACCATTGATAACCTCGGCACGTGATGGGGTAGAGTGGTTAGCTCTACGCCCGGCCGCCTTTGCCCCCAGGAATTAACCTGGTACTCATTTTTGGTGTAGGCTGAGTGAACCTCAGGGCCATATGCACCTCCGGAAGTGGAAATCTCGTTTCATAAATTTTACGACTTCCTGACGGGGATTCGAACCCACGTCCTTCCGGGCGAACCGAGCGCGCCTTTACCGCCTCGGCCAGGCAGCCCCTGACCTGATATAATAAGTGTTGTAATTAAAATGACGAAATACTTCGAGCTTATTTTATGTAGTTGAATAACACTTACGAAAGTATCAAGCCGTTGTTACACGTGATTCGATTACATGCAATCCTCAAAGGCGGGAATTCACTATATCTCGAAATTTCGATAACTCGAAATAAAATTCAGCTCCCGCGGTGATTCGAGATATCGAGGTTCGACTGTACTCGTTTACAATGTCCGTATTTTCTTTTACATGAAATAGCAAGCCGCCTCTGTGGTGTAGTGGTTAGCGTGATTAGCTGCCACCCCCGGAGGTCCGGGTTCGATTCCCGGCTCTGCCACGAAATTTGAAAAGTGGTACGAGGGCTGGAACGGGGTCCACTCAGCCTCGGGAGGTCAACTGAGTAGAGGTGGGTTCGATTCCCACCTCAGCCATCCTCGCAGTGGTTTTCCGTGGTTTCCCACTTCACCTCCAGGCGAATGCCGGGATGGTACCTAACTTAAGGCCACGGCCGCTTCCTTCCCTCATCCTTGCCTATCCCTTCCCATCTTCCCATCCCCAACAAGGCCCCTGTTCACCATAGCAGGTGAGGCCGCCTGGGCGAGGTACTGGTCATACTCCCAGTTGTATCCCCCGACCAAGAGTCTGAAGCTCCAGGACACTGCCCTTGAGGCGGTAGAGGTGGGATCCCTCGCTGAGTCCGAGGGAAAAGCCGAACCTGGAGGGTAAACACATGATGATGATGATGATGATGATGAAAAAGCAACGGATTTCAATTTACAAATGAGCTGAGACTAGGAAAGTCAACAGGTTATATTTTGGTATGCCAGAAATAAACCAACCATCAAATATTTAGGATTCCCCTCCGAAATATGAAGATAAAGTTGGAATTCAAGAGGACAAATTGCGGCACATATTCTTTCATAGGAAGAGGTTTAGGGATTGTAATAACTTACCAAGGGAGATGTTCAAGAAATTTCCATTTTCTTTGAAATCATTCAAGAAAAGTCTAGGAAAACAACAGATAGGGAATCCGCCACCTGGGCGACTGCCCTATATGCAGATCAGTAGTGATTATTGAAAAGGAATTCTGGCTACGGGCCTGCCATCTCAGCTACTTAGAATTACGGTTCGTCCGTTGTTTTCCTTTTTGTTTCATCCAACATTCCGAGTTGACTGCTAGACGGAGAGCCATTTTATAAATGTTCCACTTTTGGGACCTTATCAAATAGAACTGAAGTTGCCCGCCACTTCACCCAGTAATTGCTGATTTTTTTTGCTAGTGGCTTTACGTCGCACCGACACATATAGGTCGTATGGCGACAATGGGATAGGAAAGGCCTTGGAGTTGGAAAGAAGCGGCCGTGGCCTTAATTAAGGTACAGCCCCAGCATTTGCCTGGTGTGAAAATGGGAAACCACGGAAAACCATCTTTAGAACTGCCGACAGTGGGATTCGAACCCACCATCTCCCGGATGCAAGCTCACAGCCGCGCGCCTCTAACCGCACGGCCAACTCGCCCGGTAGCTATTCTTGATCCGATAATGATATCCCTAATAATGTTCCTGTACACCTGATTCAAAATATTTTGAAGGTATTTGTTGTCATTGTTATTTCCTATTATGTCCGGCTCAATGGCTAAATGGTTAGCGTGCTGGCCTTTGGTCACAGGGGTCCTGAGCTCAATTCCTGGCAGGGTCGGGAATTTTAACCATCATTGGTTAATTTCGCTGGCACGGGGACTGGGTGTATGTGTCGTCTTCATCATCATTTCATCCTCATCATGACGCGAAGGTCGCCTACGGGAATCAAATGAAAAGACCTGCAACTGGGAGCCGAACATGTCCTCCGACACTCCCGGCACTAAAAGCTATTCGCCATTTCTGGTTTTTTTTCCTATTATGACCTGTAAATTCCCATTAAAATGCTGTACAAGTATCTTGTATTCGTTCTACTAATCACGAGCCCATTCCTTTCCCAAAAATGTTGCTAGGATTAATTAAGATATAACAACAACATTGATTTTACGTTCCACTATCTACTGTTATATTTTACGGTGACGCCAAGATGCCGAAATTTTGTCCCGCAGGTGGTACTTTACGTGCCGGTGAATATGCCGACATGAGACTATCATCAGCACCTTCAAATACCATCGAACTGAGCAGGGGTCGAACCCGCCGACTAGGGCTCAGAAAGCCAGCACTCAACCGTCTGGGTCACTCACCTTGGCGCGAGGAGTGAATGTATACATCATACATGGGAAGGGGAAAAGCGAGGTGTAAAACACCCAGAATATTATTTAGTATTACCGGGAATCGATCCTCTGAGCTCTGATGTAATTCTATTGCTGAGCGTGACTTAACAGCTCCGTTGGGTATATAGACACAGATTTCTATCAGCATTTAATAGACAGTAAGGTTTCTCATACTGAGCTTTGTTTTCTAATATCCTGGACAGATCGTGTTAAATAAGAATTCCAGATGTTATCTTAACTGGCCGTTTACTAACCTAGATATCAAGAAAGCAGGGTTACCAACTTAGTTTCAATAGAGTACAACCGAGCGAATTGGCGGTGTGGTTACGGTCAATTAGCTGTGTGCTTGTATTCTGAAGATGTTGGTTTCGAATCTTACCGTCGCATCGACAGCCCTGAAGATTTTTTTCCGTGGTTTCCCATTTTCACACCAGGCAAGTGCTGGCGTTGTACCTTAATTAAGGCTACGCTACTGCCTTCCCAATCCTAGCCTTTTCCCATCCTTGCACCGCCGAAAACCTTTGATGAGTTAGTCTGACTTTAAACAAATAGGAAAGAAAGAATAAACCCACAGGCAACTTGGTAACAGATAAAATGTCGCATAGTCAAACCAACAAGCAATTATACCGTTCAGTAATTATAAAGTTGATTTACAGTATGCTCACCGTTTCAAGTAATCCGAAGAGAACTCTTATTTTGAACCTAGCCAAACAGGCGACTTTAAGAGACGCCAATTGGTTGTTGTTTTAATTCTCTTCTTCTTTGCGTTTTCCAATTTTATTGGGGCCGACAGTAGGTGTCTTACGGTCGCATGCCCTTCCGGACGTCAACCCTATGCGGGGGATGTATTCATAGTATTACGTGTTCCTATGGTTGTTTGTAGTGCGGTGTGTTGTGGTGTATGCAGATGAAAAGACGTATAGTAAGACGAACAAAGACCAAGTCCCCGAGCCAGATAAAATTAACAATACGCAGTTAAAATCTTCGAGACGGCTGAGAATCGAACCCATAGCCCTCTGGACCGAAGGTCAGTACGCTGACCATTCAGCTAAGGAGCCGGACATTTTGTTTAATTCTATTTCTAGACAATGAGCTGATGGATTATAGGCAATGACCGCCATAGAAATCAAGGTATTTTTGTATTTTACTCGGCATTGCCAGTGGAGAGATTGCTCCTCAAATTGGAATTTTTCAAATTGAAAGGGACTAAGGGATTTTTGGAGAATGTTTTGAAGTAGGGATTTTTACAGAAAACTATCTTTCATACTTAATCCGTTTACCCCCCAAGGTTGGTTTTTCCCTCGGAGTCAGCGAGGGATCCCCCACCTCTACCATCTCAAGGGCAGTGTCCTGGAACGTGAGACTTTGGGTCTGTGGATAGGCTACAACTGGGTTGTAGGACCAGTATCTCGCCAGGCGGTCTCACCTGCTGTGCTTAATAGGGGTCTTGTGAGGGAGATGGAAAGACCGGAAGGGATAGATAAGGAAGAGGGTAGAAAGCGGCTGTGGACTTAAGTTAGGTACCATCCCGGCGTTTGCATGGAGGAGAAGTGGGAAACGACGATAAACCACTTCGAGGATGGCTGGGGTGGGAATCGAAACCCCCTCTACTCAGTTGACCTCACGAGGCGGAGTGGACCCCGTTCCAGCCCTCCCACTTTTCAAATTTGGTGGCAGAGCCGGAAATCGAACCTAGGCCTCCGGGGGTGGTAGCTAATCATACTGACCACTACAGCACATCTACAGTATCCTACTTTCTTAATTAAGTTTTATTCAGCGTTCTTAAAAATACATTCTTTTATGACTTTTCTTCTACAACTCTCGAAGGAAATTCATCATTATGATAATTACAAACTATATTGCAGATTATTGCCAGTTGGAGAAAACATTTTGCATGACAGACGATACAAAAGCAAAGAAAATAAATCGATTACCTTCAAACATGGTTGCTGGAATTGCATGTAACTACTGTGGTTGGATCTATCATCGCTGGGCTGACTGCCTCAGACGGTTGAGCCGATGGCCATCTGACCCCAACTTAGCAGGTTCGATCCTGGTTCAGTCCGGTGGTATATGAAGGTGCTCAAATACCTCAATCTCGTGTCGGTAGATTTACTAGCACGTAAAAGAACTCCTGCTGGACAAAATATAATAATAATAATAATAATAATAATAATAATAATAATAATAATAATAATAATAATAATAATAATAATAATAATAATAATAATAATAATAATAATAATAATAATAATAATGGTTTTACGTCTCAACAACTAGTCTTTTTACAATTTCAGAGACGCCAAGGTGCAGGATTTTTCCTGCAGGAATTCTTTAGGTCTACTATTAATTATCTGAGAAACGTGTTTTGTCAATCGCTTTCCATCAGTTCTGAAGAGGTGTCTATATAATTTCAATCTTCTCTTCCATTTTTTTTTTTGCTATTTGCTTTACGTCGCACCGGCATAGATGTCATATGGCTACGAGCTTCTCTTCCTAATTGACTCCATCAGCAGTTCATTTTTCCTATACATTTCTTCATGTTCCCTTAATCTATATTGTCCACTTACAATTTTTGGACCCATTATCTTGCAAATAATTTTTTTCTCAACCTCGTTAGCGTCTCAGACCAGCTTTACCAGTCATTCGGAAGACACTCACTAGCATACCGACATTCTCTTTTAATCATAGTGTTGTAATGTCCGATCTTCACTTGTAATGAGATTGATTTCTTATAAAGTTTGTGAGTTCTACGAAAGCAGTGACCGTCCTTTCTCGCCTGCTGCTGTTGGCTTTCCTTTCACACGTTTTCATTTCGACAATCTCACCGAGGTATCTCAAGCTCTCAACTCTCTCAATCCTATCATACCTTGTCCTTAGGTGATGGAGCGCTGTTTTGCTGCTACAATTTGCTTTACTTCGCATCGACACAGATAGGTCTTAGGGCGACGATGAGATATGAAAGGGCTAAGAGTGGGAAGGAAGCGACCGTGGCCTTAATTAAGGTACATCCCCAGTATTTGCTTGGTGTGAAAAATGGGAAACTATGGAAAACCATCTTCAGGGCTGCCGACAGTGGGGTTCGAACCCACTATCTTCCGAGTGCAAGCTGATAGCTACGTTATCGAAACCGCGAAGCCACTTACTCGGTGGGTACGGTCTTAATGCTTGTCATTGACTTTGTTTTTCCAAAGGAAGTCTGCAGCCCTGCTCGTTTCTTGAGTAGGTCCATATGACCTATAGCTGTCTCTATGTTTCTGGACAAGATTGTTAGGTCATCAGCAAATACTAGACAATTGACCTTGACATCGCTCTTTGATCCTCCAATGTGTACTTAGTTTAATAAACCATCTTTCCATTCACTGATAACTTTCTCCAACATACAGTTGAAGAGAACAGGCCCATCACCTTGTCTGACTCCAGTTTTAATTTCAAAACTTAGAAAATTCTTCCATGAATTTCACTTTTGAGAGAGAGTGTGTTGATGATGTCTGTTGCTTTCAAGTCAACTCCAAATTATGCTAAGCTGGCAAGTAGTACTCCCCGCTCAAGTGGATTACAAGCTCTTTTGAAATCTACAAATATTACTACTAGATCCTTTGAGATATAATTTTCCAGTACTCTTTTCAGACTCCATATCTATTCAACACATGACCTTCCTATCCTATTCTGTAGTAGTATCTTAGAAATAACTTTATTTGTTTTTGATACTGTACCGGGCGGTACACCTCCACGCCGCTAATTCAAACTTTGCGCCAGTTGAAAACCCTCTGCTGGAGGAAGTCCGAACTTTATCTAATGTATTAATTTTCAAGTTACCCAGAAGATGTCACTACTTGGAAATTTTGAAGTTTCTGAACTGGGTCGTTTTCGACGTATTTTTGTTTTGCTTGTAGTAAGAAGTGTGAACTTTCTCTTCTAGAGGACACTACTGAAGAACTACTATAGTGCACCCTAGTGCAAGGTGAAAGAACTGTTTGTTTTGGAGAAATTTTTATTTCAAAAGTTTGTTTCTTGTTAAATTTCGTTCTGGTATTGTTTAAGTTGGCTGTATACCCCTTTCTTTCCCCTTGTTTTGAATTTAGCCAATCCCGAATTTCTTTAATTAATTTATGACCAATAAGGTGTTTCTTCTTCAAACTGGATATGCTGCTTAACCCTAACCAATAAATGATTGTGGGCGGGTGTTTTCTTTCCTGAAACGCCTCGAACTTTCCGCGAGAGTATATAAACTGCTGATTTTCGGGTCTCCACGCCACTTCTGTACCATCTTTCAGTGTGTAAAGTACATAGCAGGGGGCGGGAAGCGCCTCTTTCTTCGGACAGCAGTTCAACAACCAGGTAATGGCCGTATAATAACTTCTTTTCTTGCTAGCTCAGCAGTTTAACTCTCGGGGCGGGTCCGAAGCTTTTCCACCATGTAACTTTTCCTTAAAATTGTAAAGACTCTTAGTATCTATTCTCTTTTATGCTACATATTGGGATAGAGAGTGCTTAACCCTCTCGAGCTCCCACTCATATTGTTTTGAGGTGAACTTACCTTTTCACAACCAATTCTTCTTTAACGTAATGTAAATTGTTTCCTTCTAAAGTCACCTCGTTAGTATGGGATTAGCCCTTGCATTTGTGGCCTAGAGCCAGATTAGGTTTTAAAACAAAATGCATTAGGAGTGCAGTTCGCCTCCTCTCACATTGGTATTTTAGAGGCCATGTAATTCTCCTTTTCTCGCTTAATAGGCCTCAGTAGGTTGGGTATTTTACCCCTGTGTTTACGTCCTTAGAGGACAGCTTGAAGGTCGAGTTAGGTGTGGCCTTTTGATAGGCTTAAAACTTTGAGAGCGGATCGCTCTTTTGAAATTTGTTTCTGCGTGCCTCTAGGAGGTCTTACTGTGTAATTTGGAGCAAGTGCTCCTAGGCATGATTGGGGTTTTCTGCCCCTTTGTTAAACCTTATGTACATGTAAGCTTGGGCTAACTGATCAAGAATTGTGAGTTCGGGGCTCGAAGCCCAAAGCCTGTAAATACTGTTGTTGCTCTTTTGTTGCCTTGCTACTCTGTACCTGCCATTCGTGTTATTTCTGAATTTTGAAAAGAAAATATAACCTTGTTAAATTTTACATTAACTTTAATTTCGTAGTTTGAGACCCGTTCACCCCCGCACCTTCTTTCACCTCTACCTACCACAAAAATACGGTAACAGATACAATGGAAATACCACGGCAATTGTTGACATAATTTCTTTCGCCTTTCTCGTGTGGAGGGTGAATCAGTGCCATTTTCCAATTGTCAGATATCTTTTTTATTTCCCAAATTTTTGCCATTTCTAGGTTTAACATCTTGATCACCACCACTTCTGAGCATCTCCGCTGCTATTGAATCTGTTGACTGGCGAATCACACCAAATGACGAAAATACTTTCAGACATCTTAACATTCAATTTCATTCAAATATCTGATGATATCACCTTAACCAAGAGTTTAATTCCAACTAAAGGTGTTCTACAAGGAGATCCGATTATCACATTACTGTTCAATGTCATGACAGCAGACATTACAAATATCATTAAAGACAGTGCAGAAATACTTCTACTCTATGCAGATGATATGGTAATAGGTTCAGAAGACAGAGAAGAGCTCCAGAAGGTACTAAACAGACACACTTCATGGCCCTAAAAATGACTTACAAATGAATCATGACAAAACTAAAGAAAGGGCCGATGACCTTCGATGTTAGGCCCCTTAAAACAACAAGCATCAAACTAAAGAAATGAAGTTCAGAGGAGGTGGTAAACTCTCTCCAAAAGATATATTGACCCTTCAAAATAAACCTTTAGAAGTAGTACCAAAATTCAAATATCTCGGAGTTACTCTTCAAACAACATTGGCATCTTTTAACAATCATATCAAAGAAAGGACAACATCAGAAATAAAAACAATTTAAAACATTCAACAACCACAAAAACTTTCAACAAAAACAGCAACGATAGGCTACTATTTAAAACAGCTATAACACCAATACCAACTTATGGGATCCATATAATCTGGGATAAAATAAAAATTAGCGACCCGATGACGTTAGAGAAACTCTGCGGTACAACAATGGGTTCCCCAGCTTCAACAGTCAGGACTTCTGCTCTTGGTGTGGTTTACCTTGTGGCTGAATACTGCTCTGCGGTTTTGTTGAACAGTGCTCACGTGAGACCCGTTGATACTCACTTGAATTAAACTATGCGCATTATAACATAGGGGCTGCCTGGCCGAGGCGGTAAAGGCGTGCTTAGTTCGCCCGGAAGGACGTGGGTTCGAATGCCCGTCAGGAAGTCGTAAAATTTAAGAAACGAGATTTCCACTTCCGGAGGTGCACATGGCCCTGAGGTTCACTCAGCCTACACCAAAAATGAGTACCAGATTAATTCCTGGGGGCAAAGGCGGCCGGGCGTAGAGCTAACCACTCTACCCCATCACGTGCCGAGGTTACGGATAGTGGAAGCCTTTACCCTCCACCCCTCCAAGGGCCTTCATGGCCTGTACAGAGATGACTTTGCTTTTGCTTTTTGCATTATAACAAGAATGCTTATATTCACTCCAATTTTCTGGTTACCTCTTCTCAGTCACATACCTCCTCCATGCCTAAGGCGACAATACATGTTTGTTCGGGAATATAATAAAATACGAGTATGTAATGACCTAATAACTTATCCCTCTGTATCCAGGATAACATTCCTTTTCCTAACAGAAAAAATGCTTTGTCCCCGTCAACCTCCATTCGGAACTGCAGGTGAGCTCGTTGAACATGGATTTAACGCCAAAAACTGACGGAAGGAAATATAGCAAACCAATTATACAACTGAACATATTAACATGCCCTGCATCACGACCAAGCCATCAAGATTTTATTTTAATCGTAGAATCGTAGAATCTTGTCTACTCTGAATAGGATAAGGACCAGCTAGGCAAGTGTGCTGACTGGTTGATTAAATGGAGCAGAAAATGCTCTACGTGGTGTATAAAAAACAAGCAGTCCACCATATAGTTCCAGAATGCCTCTCAGGTGGTGGTGGTGGTGGTGGAGGTGATTGTTGTTTTAAGAGGAATTACAACTGATCTGGTGACTCAGACGAACTCCTGATGGCAACTACAAGAGTAATTGAATATATAGTAAAACTAGACATTAGCCTGTGACTCCTGTCTATAGGGAAATCCAAATAATAAAAATGAATGTTTGTTTGTTTGTATGTATGTCCCAAATGGACTCAAAAACTACCGGAGCGAACTGTCTGAAAATTTCAAAATTTGTTCTTATTACTCCTGGGAGGGTTTAGGAAGTAGTTTGGACGAAATCTGACAGGTAGTTGGGCGTACGGAGTGGGAAGGGTGAAAAAAAGGAAAATAGGGGAAGGTAAGTAAACCGCACGACAAGTCTGATCAGTGGGTTGCCTAACCAACAGTATGTGAAGATTATGATGTGTTTCTTAGCTTATATTCTTCTTCTTCTTCTTCTTCTTCTTCTTCTGTAAACGGTAAATAAAAATGAAAAGACCAATTTCAGTCATCATGGCATAGGGGGTGAGAAGAAGTGAAAAAAGAAAACGTTGAAAATGGCAAGAGATTACGGGTGAATATGTATGTATGTTTCTGCATAGCTCTCAACCAAACTCGATACACATATAACTAAGGTTCGGATGTTAAGGAAAAGTCATATTTTTTTGCGCTTATTTCACACGAAATCTGAAAAATAAGTTTGAATGATGTGTCCCTGACCCTGTTTAAAGCAATTTTATGTTGCATGTAAATGCATATTTCCGCCATTTTTATTGTTTCGGTTTCTTATTTTAGTGATATAAGGTCATATTCGGTTATATTTTGAGCGTTTTTGTTTAAATTGAGGCGTCGTTTAAAACAAGGTAAGTACATGTTATCTGCCTCGAGTTCCAAACAAACGGTTTCAAACTCAGGATTTGAAAATACCGTAGTCGATTTTTTTTGCTATTTGCTTTACGTCGCACCGACACAGATAGGTCTTATGGCGACGATGGGACAGGGAAGGGCTAGGAGTGGGAAGGAAGCGGCCGTGGCCTTAATTAAGGTACAGCCCCAGCATTTGCCTGGTGTGAAAATGGGAAATCACGGAAAACCATCTTCAGGGCTGCCGACAGTGGGGCTCGAACCCACTATCTCCCGAATACTGGATACTGGCCGCACTTAAGCGACTGCAGCTATCGAGCTCTATCTACAGATAGGTAGAAGGTTTAAAATACATGATTTCGCAAAGAAAAAAGGAAGTGTTGTACTAATGTACGCCGACATACACCAAAATGCATGCTAATACTTCGTTTACCGAGCTCGATAGCTGCGGCCAGTATCCAGTATTCGGGAGATAGTGGGTTCGAACGCCACTGTCGGCAGCCCTGAATATGGTTTTCCGTGGTTTCCCATTTTCACACCATGAAAATGCTGGGGCTGTACCTTAATTAAGGCCACGGCCGCTTCCTTCCCAGTCCTAGTTCTTTCCTGTTCCATCGTCGCAATAAGACCTATCTGTGTCGGTGCGACGTAAAGCAATAGCAAAAAAAAAACTTCTTTTTTTTTGGTGCTTTTTAAGAAACCAGGGTGAGAGCTCCACCTCAGGGCTGAACTGAATGAATGTATAAATATTTAAGTACCTACTGTAGCTCTGACAGGCTGCATGATTAAATGTGTCTGCTGTATGATTGCTAATAACTTCTTGATACGTTCAATGTTAGCAATAATCTAATACTTGCTACCCGGCCCTAAAATGAAGTCATATTTTACCTTTTTAGGTCATATTTTCGTACGTTTTAGGGTTTATTTGCTTTCATATTTTGTACTTCTTTAGGTCATAAACTTCCGAACCCCACAACTTACTATCTGAAAAAATACTGTAGGGGCAAGAAATCCCTTGCACCCCTAAAGGAAGGGTTGAAATGTAAAAATCCGAAAAATAAACGATATTAGTGGCAAGTTCATAGTCCTTGGGGTAGCTGAGATGAACTGTGACACTCTGGATGCCTTTTGAGCCAAAGTTCATTCCCAGTCGGGATGGGGGAGTTAGAAGGGGTGAAAGGAATGTCCAAAATGATCCAGATCATGGATGTACGTGTGCATGTTCCAGCATAGCTCTCAACCAAACATGTTACTCATATGACTTGCTGTTTGGGAAAGAAAACTGTAGGGAAAGACACCCACCCCTAGGGAGGGCGTGGAAATGGGGTGAAATATCAAAATAATATAAAACGTGTTGTAACCAAGGTTGAAATTTACAAAACACAACTTTTATTGCTTCACTTTATGATATTTACACAAATAACTGAAATTTATTTTGAAGCAAAAAGGAATATTGAATCTTGAGAAAAGTCTGTCTTTATACAATATGTACAGGTTTACAGTCTTGATATACACTTCTATCTTGAAAAGATAGTCTTTGTGAATTGACACGTTGATAGTCGAGAACTATCTGGCACACTAACATAAATGTCTTTGAGAGTCCTTGTTTGTTGAAGTGCCTGAATTCCTAAAAAGCAAGTTCAATTGATTGAAGAAATTCCACCTAGCGAAACTAAGGGAGCTTGCATAGATTAGGGAATGAAAATGGCTTGTAAAAGAATTACGGAACATAGGCAGTGGAAACAGGTAAGGGAGCGGTGACCAGAGGTGAAACCTCGTGCTGCCAGAAATTCAGTCCACCTGGTCGAAGCACATTTTCAAGAGGAGTAGCCTCCGTGCTCGACGTAGGGTGTATTCTGGAGCTGGACACCGGGGCAAGTGGGCAAGTGAGCAGGCAGGGAGCTCCTATTTATAGTACACTCGATGGTCAGGCACGCGCACTGAGGGCTGCGCGTCGAAGCTAGCAGAATGATACACAGGCGCGCGTGCAGCTGGCAGGCGGAGCGAGATGGGAGCGCCGGACATACAACACCCTCCCCTCCTAAATACGCCGGTACGGCGTGAAACGGCGGCGGCGCTGGCGGCGACTGCGATGCTGGGGCGGAGCTGCTGATGGTTCTGTTGTATTGTCCGGAGCTGGAACTGGGCGGAGTGGCGCTGTCTCGTCCTGAAAGGAACCCATTGTTATTAAATGATCTAAAGCGCGTTCAGCAATAGATTTATCTGGTTTAAGAATAGTATCAATAGCTGGACAGGGGCGGTAGCGCAGACGTATCTGATCTTGATGGCGGCAGATACGTTTCTCCGTAGTCTGTATCTCGTATAGACGATGACCCAAAGATCTGCAGATGACTCCAGGTATCCAGAGTGGGTTGGATTTGAATGTCCTGGTGTAGACCTTGTCGTTGAGGGAGAACTTCGTTGGTGAGGTCTTATGCTGGGCCGGAAGAGGCTGTAACAGAGAAAGTAAAGTTCTGTGAGGTCGTCCATGGAGCTTCTGTGCAGGAGTGATATTATCAGCGCCGGGTAGAGTTCTGTAGTTGTTTAGGAGTTGGAGCAAGGCTTGGTCTTTAGTTAAGCCTGAAGAGACAGCTTTCTTCATACTTCTTTTAAATGTTTGTACGAAGCGTTCAGCTTCACCATTAGATTGAGGGTGAAAAGGTGGTGCTAGGATATGACGAATGCCATTATGTGTACAAAAGTTCTGAAAAGCAGTAGCTGTAAATTGAGGTCCGTTGTCCGAAATGAGTACTTGCGGTAAACCTTCTGTAGTAAAGATTTTCTGGAGAGCACGAATGGTAGCTTCGGTTGTAGTAGTCGAATGCATATCCACGACATATGGAAAGTTTGACAGTGAATCGATGACTATTAACCACATGGAATTGAGGAAAGGACCTGCGAAATCGATGTGAACTCGTTCCCATGGAGTAGTAGCAGGAGGCCATGAAGCAAGATCAGAAGACGGGGCGTTCTGATTCGTTTGACATTGCTCACAATGACGTATTAGCTTTTCGATGGCGGCATCAATACCGGGCCAGTAGCAGTGTTGACGGGCGAGTTGCTTTGTTCTGGAGATACCCCAATGGCTTTGGTGTAATAATTCGAGAACTTGTTTCTGTAGGCTAAGTGGGATAACCACTCGGAAGATGGTGCCTGCTTCTAGTAATACAACTCCGGCACGAGTCGTGAGACGATGCTGCATACGATGATAAGGTGCCAGGTGGGCAGGAAGTGTGCTCTGAAGAGGCCAACCGTTGCGGATGTAAGTACGTACAGTAGCAAGTGTACTGTCCTTATCCGTAGCTTTAGCTATGCAGGTAGCATCAATAGGAAAACTGGATACAGTATCTTCAAGTTCTATGTCCAACTGAAGACATTCAGATTCTTGAGAATCGAAGGCAGTATCAGGACCAACGGGTAAGCGGGAGAGGGCATCAGCATTACAATGCTGGGATGTGGCTCGATATACAATCTGATAGGAATAATCAGAAAGGAACATGGACCATCTTTGAAGCTTTCTGAGGGAATTCTCTGGGATCTTATTACCAGGATGGAATAAGTGTACGAGAGGCTTATGATCGGTAATGATCAGGAAATGGTTGCCATAGAGATATTCATTGAAACGGCGAATACCAAAGATGATGGCTAAAGCTTCTTTCTCTATCTGTGAGTATCGACGTTGATGGTCATTAAGTGTTTTCGAAGCGAAGGCGATGGGGCGTTCTTGTCCATGACGATCCTTCTGGGAGAGAACGGCACCGACACCGTAGTCTGAAGCGTCAGTAGCTAGCGTGATGATCTTGTCGGGCTGAAAATGAGTGAGTTGTATAGCTTGAATTAAGGCGTTGTTGATTGTTTTCCATGCCTGTTGGCATTGCGGAGTCCACTGAAACTTAACACCTTTTTTACGTAGAGCGTTTAATGGAGCTGCCACTGTAGCGAAGCGTGGAATGAACTTATTATAATAGTTCGCTTTGCCTATGAAGGACTGAAGCTGCTTGAGGTTCTGAGGTGCTGGCATGTTTACTATCGCTGAGACATTCTGTGTACTAGGACGAATTCCATTCTTATCAAGTATATGTCCTAGGTAGTGAACTTGAGGCTGAAAGAAGGTACATTTAGCTAGATTCGCTCGTAAGCCATTGTCTTTCAATTTCTGGAGAAGGAGGCGTAGATTGGTTAGATGTTCCTGATGATCTTTTCCAGTAACAATAATATCATCCAGGTAGTTAGCACAACCGGGAATGGAGGCGGTGAGTTGAGCCAAATAGCGCTGAAAAATAGCCGCTGAGGATGAAACACCGAATGGGAGCCGCTGGAGCTGGAGCAGTCCGAGAGGAGTGTTGAGTGTGAGAAATTTCTTAGATTCTTCGTCTAAAAGTAGCTGGAGATATGCTTCTTTAAGATCAACTCGAGAGAAGAATTGTCCACCAGAGAGACGACGGAATAAGTCTTCTGGACGTGGAATAGGAAAGATATCTGTGTCAAGTTGTGCGTTGACTGTAGATCGAAAATCGCCACAAAGTCGAACATTACCATCAGGTTTCTTGATTACCACGAGTGGAGTAGCCCATTGACTAGAAGTAACTGGTACAACAATTCCAGTTTGTATCCATCTTTCTAATTCTTTCGTGACCTGGTCTTGAAGTGCTAGGGGTACTGGGCGAGCTTTGAGGAAGCGAGGCTTAGCTCCGGATTTCAGCTGTATGTGAGCTGTATAGTCTTTGGCTGTTCCGAGTTGAGAGTCGAAGACTTCAGGAAACTGCGCTAGGAGAGCGGTAACATCAGAAGTAGGATGCAATGTAGATACGACGTTAATGTTGTCATGTATCTGGAAACCAAATAAGTTAAATAGATCCATGCCCATAATGTTTGATGCAGTGTAGTTGTTAACTACGAGAAGAGGAATGGCCTTCTGAATTCCTTTATAACTAGCCTGAAGCTTGATTTGACCTTTGATGTCAATTTTCTTCTTGTTAAATGTCACGAGCTGGATGTCAGCTGGAGAGCATGAAGGTGAACCTAAGTCGTGGTAGGTAGTCAGGTTAATAATAGAGACAGGTGATCCTGTGTCTAATTGAAAATCGACAGATCGATCAGAGAATGAGAGAGGAATGATGATTTTGTGAGAATCCTTTGTGGGAAGAATAAGATTGATCTGATCAACTTCCATGTCTTGGCGGGGCTGTATATGCTTCCGGCGTGCTGCAGTAGTCTTAGCAGGGCGGAGCGAACTTTGACAGACAGTCTTAATGTGTCCAAGTTTATTACATCGTTCACAAGTAGCTTTGAAAAAACGACAGTCACGACGTTCATGATGCTTGAAACAACCTCGGCAGGAAGGCAGGAGTTTCGAGGTGTTTTTAGAATTGGGCTTCCGTGTAGCATTACGAGAGGGAACCTGGCGAGAATGCTTGGTGGAGAGCGCCTTATCCGTACGGTTCACTGTAGCAGAGGACTTGCGGGCCTGAGGCGAGACTTGTGCAACTTCGTGTGGAGAAGCTATGGCTGCGGCAGTCTTGGTAGTAAGCTCATAAACCGTAGCAATACGCTGGACGTCTTCTAAAGAAGGGTTACTCTGCTTGACAGCGTCAAAACGTATTTTGTCTTCAGGAGTATGTAAAATTATCATGTCCCGAATGAGAGAATCAGTGTAGGATGAACCACAACCGTCCTTGGAGCAGATGAACTGGCAGGGTTTAGCTAGACCACGCAATTCAGTTATCCATTCAGTATGTGTCTGATGGGGTTGCTTTCTGCTCTGAAAAAATTTATAGCGAGCAGCCACTATGTGAGGAGCTTTGGCATAGTGTTCCGTGAGGCGGGCCAAGAGCTGCGTGAAGGGTACTTCAGATAAGTGTTCTTCCGGACTTAATTTACGTAGTAATTCACACGTAGCATTGCCAACCGAACTAAGAAATAGTGCGCGGCGGCGTTGATCATCTGTGACAGAATGGCATATGAAATGCTGTTGCAAGCGGGCTAAATAAACTGACCATTCTTCCTTAGCCGGATCAAAAGCAGAGAACGGAGGAATAGCTGATGGCTGTGTAGAGACAGAAATAGCTTGAATAGCCTGAATTAATGCTGCCTGTTGTTGTTGCATAAACTGTTGTTGTTGCTGCTGTAAGGCTTGGAAGACCGTAGCGAGTTGTTCCGCAGTAGCCATTGCGAGATGCGTGCAAGAAAGAGTAATGTAAGCTGTGTGTCAGAACTGGTTGGAGTGTCGTTGTTGTGTAGCACGTCGCCGTAGAGTTGACAACTGGGCCTGTTGAATTGTAGTGTCGTGTGTACCTCGTTGCTATAGAGTTGGCGATTGGGGCCGATGACGTGTAGTTTGTTGCTTTTGACCTCGTCACTAGAGAGTGGGCAACTGGGGTCGAAGAATTGTAGGTTGTTGCTTTTTTACCTCGTCGCCATAGAGTTGTGTTGTAACCAAGGTTGAAATTTACAAAACACAACTTTTATTGCTTCACTTTATGATATTTACACAAATAACTGAAATTTATTTTGAAGCAAAAAGGAATATTGAATCTTGAGAAAAGTCTGTCTTTATACAATATGTACAGGTTTACAGTCTTGATATACACTTCTATCTTGAAAAGATAGTCTTTGTGAATTGACACGTTGATAGTCGAGAACTATCTGGCACACTAACATAAATGTCTTTGAGAGTCCTTGTTTGTTGAAGTGCCTGAATTCCTAAAAAGCAAGTTCAATTGATTGAAGAAATTCCACCTAGCGAAACTAAGGGAGCTTGCATAGATTAGGGAATGAAAATGGCTTGTAAAAGAATTACGGAACATAGGCAGTGGAAACAGGTAAGGGAGCGGTGACCAGAGGTGAAACCTCGTGCTGCCAGAAATTCAGTCCACCTGGTCGAAGCACATTTTCAAGAGGAGTAGCCTCCGTGCTCGACGTAGGGTGTATTCTGGAGCTGGACACCGGGGCAAGTGGGCAAGTGAGCAGGCAGGGAGCTCCTATTTATAGTACACTCGATGGTCAGGCACGCGCACTGAGGGCTGCGCGTCGAAGCTAGCAGAATGATACACAGGCGCGCGTGCAGCTGGCAGGCGGAGCGAGATGGGAGCGCCGGACATACAACAAAACGACCAATATTAAAAGTGATAACGATGTATGTTAATAAATATAGTTTTTCTTTGTATTTCATTAAACGGTTTAAAAACGCCTAACGCGGTTGAATTAACAAACGCGAGCGAAGCCGCGGGCACCTGCTAGTTTGTTATAAATTACTTTAATTACCTCGAGTGTATTAAGTTACTTCCTTAATTAATTTATGTTAGCTGTTCCGTTTCTTGATATACGAGTAATTCCAATGTAGCTTCACTGTAAATATCAACAGAATTAGTTAACGTACATAATTAATGAACTACTTTATTTTTTCTTTTGTTGGTTAACGAGTGTCAGTATTGTATTTTCTAGTTTAATTGTTGTGATGTGATATTAGCCATACGCTATAAAGCGATAAGTACGTTATTACAGATGGGCAGAGGGCTGTCTGATCGAGGCGGTAAAGACGCAAAGACGCACTCGATTTACGCAGAAGAATACGGGTTATATTTCTTGAGAGGCATACGATCCGTGTACTAGAAGCGGGTATCGGGGTAATTCCTGGGTGTAAAGGTGGCCAGGCACTCAGAGCCCAGAGTAGGTTGTATAAAGTGGAAGACTTTACCTTACTTTCATCCGAAGGCCTCATAGAGATTAAAATAAGATGGTTTTTATTATTTATTTTTAGATAAATATATATACTCACTTTGAGAAGTGCCAATAACACTAACACTTGTCTTTACGTAGATCCTTGTTGCTGCTCTTGGCCGCGGTGACAGCTGTCAGCCATGCCTACAGGAGGCATATACTACAGGAGGTGTATGCCTGGCAGTATGTAGACTACCAGTACCCAGACATAGCTACCAGGGAGCGGCATCTCAAGTCTGAAGTGTTCGTTAAGAATGGAACTCTACCTTTGGGCATCGAGAGGTGGAGGGACAAGCTGTTTATCACAGTACCTCGCAGGAAGAGAGGAGTACCTGCCACCTTGGGTTATGTGAATATATCCAGTAAGTACTGACTGACAAACATTGTACTGTTCCTTCTTTACCTCTTCCTTCACCATTCCATAGCGACTTCAACTTACTTATGTCTCGTCCACAACAGAGAACCGCACTTTGCTCTGTACCTATCCTAGTCCTTCGCACCAACGTGGCCGCAATGCAGTGGCAGGTCGTGAAGTTTGGTGATGAGACTTCACATATTTCACTTTTTTTAAATATGACATTAACATGGCTTTTTCTTACAATTTGGATGGTGGATAGTGGATTTACCCAAGTAGTAGACTTTCCCAGTAGAGGAAACAACACTTTAGATGTTTATCTTGTACGATCCGACAACTTACACATTAGCTGTATGGCAGTACCCAAGAATTAGCGGCTACTCTGCTGCAGAATTAAATATTAGGTATCCCTTAAACAGTAAACTAGATAATTAGGAGAAAATAAAAGTATACCAGTGACCCCTTTCAATTGCAAGAATTTCTATGGCAAATATTTTCCTAGCTGGGCATCAAAAGGCGGGCACATAAACGTAATGTGGGATAATTTCGTTAATATTATTAATATGGCTATTGAGCAGTTTGTGCCACTTAAATCACTAAAACGGAACCCAAGTTCGGAATACTACAATAGGAAAATTAGCAACCTTAAAAGGAAAGTTAGGAAAGCGTCTAACGAAAGGCAATTTAGTTCGGAGTATATGAATAGGTTGCCAAAGATCTCGCTTCTGAAAAGAAACCTGCTTATACTTTCTTCCAGGGAAAATGTGTGGGAACATCTCTATAAGTATGTTAGGAAAAAGAAAGGAGCCAGTCATGATATGCCAGTGATAATGTAAAGAGAAGGTGAGGTAATTACTGACAATCTACTAATAGCTAATTAATTAAATCATTGGTCTGGGAACGCATTTAATGAACAGAATAGCCTGGCGATAGATATTAGCGATAACACTGATTGTTTTCTCTTCCAAATTAACCGTACAAAAATTCAGAAAATAATTAAGAACTTAAGGAAAACTAAGTCGACAGGGCCTGATGATATTGCTGGGCAGTTCTGAAACTGGCAGGTAGAACTGTTGTACGCTATTTGGAAATACTATTTATTGTGTCTCTCAACAATACGCAAATTTCGGATGACTGGAAGAAAGCAACTGTAGTCCAGAATTTTGAAGGGGGCAACAGGCTATTATTGGAAACTATAGACCCATTAACTTTACGTCCATTCTATGTAAGCAAATGGAGCACCTCATTTCAGAATATCTAAGGGAACAATGGGAGAAACGTTCGTAGATTGATGGCGGGTAACATGGTTTTAGAACAGGTTTCTCCTGCGAGAGTCGATGTTGTCATTCTTTTAAGATATTAGCGAGTCATTAGACAAAAGTGTGAAATTTGATGCTATTATGATTGATTTTGCTAAAGCATTTGATGGAGTACCACATGATATCTTGATCAGAAAACTGGTAGAAACAATCTTTGATAAAAGGGTTGCTCTGTGGATTCCGGAATTTTTGACAGACCGCATGCAGCGAGTAAAAGGTGAGAAGTAAATACTCCGACGAAGTTTCTATAACGTCGGGAGTAGTACAGGGTAGTGTTATAGGGCCATTCCCTCTTTACGGCGTTTATCAAAGATCCGTCGAACAAAATTCGAAGTGAGTGCAGATTGTTCGCGGACGACTGTACAATATAGAAAAAATACATAATGCTGGCGATAATAGGTCATTACAAGCCGATCTACATATACTCCATAAGTGGACACTCGATAACAAACATAAAATAAATTCTCGAAAAATCAGTCTTATAAGAATGGGAAAGAAACTTAACAAGGGGACCTTCAGTACTGTCTTGGACTGGACACTCTTGTAGAGAGTGACTAATGCAAGTACCTAGGAATCCATGTAAAGGAAGATCTAAAATGGGACACCTACGTACAAGTCCTTACACTTCGTGATGAAGGGGCTAAAGGGCAGCAGCTCTCAGGCGAAGGCGCAGGGGTACATATCACTCATTAGGCATCTGGACTGTATCGCGATTGATCTGTCTAAGGCATTTGCCAGGGTAGATCATGGGAGACTACTGGCAAAAATTAGTGCAGTTGGACTTGACAAAAGAGAGACTGTATGGATCGATATGTTTCTAGAAAATAGAACTCAGGAAATGAGAGTACGCAAAGCTTTATCTGTCCCCGTGATAATTAAGAGGGGAATTCCTCAAGACAATATTATTGGACCTTTATGTTTTCTCATATTTATCAATGATATGTGTAAAGAAGTGGAATAAGAGATAAGGCTTTTTGCAGATGATGTTATTCTGTACAGAGTAATAAATAAGTTACAAGATTGTGAGAAACTGCAAAATGACCTCGATAGTGTGGTGAGATGGACAGTATGCAATGGTATGATGATAAACAGGATTAAAAGTACAAGTCAGGTTGTGAGTTTCACAAATAGGAAAAGTCCTCTCAGTTTTAATTACTGCGTTGATGGGGTGAAAGTTCCTTATGGGGATCACTGTAAGTAGAATACCTAGGTGTTAATATAAGGAAAGATCTTCATTGGGGTAATCACATAAAAGGGATTGTAAATAAAGGGTACAGATCTCTGCACATGGTTATGAGTGTGTTTAGAGGTTGTAGTAAGGTGTAAAGGAGAGGGCATATAAGTTTCTGGTAAGTCCCCAAATAGAGTATGGTTCCAGTATATGGAACCCTTACCAAGATTACTTGATTCAGGAACTGGAAAAAATCCAAAGAAAAGTAGCTCGATTTGTTCTGGGTGATTTCCGACCAAAGAGTAGCGTTACAAAAATATTGCAAAGTTTGGGCTGGGAAGACATGGGAGAAAGGGGACGAGCTGCTCGACTAAGTGGTATGTTTCGAGCTGTCAGTGGAGAGATGACGTGGAATGACATCAGTAGACGAATAAGTTTGAATGGCGTCTTTAAAAAAGTAGGAAAGATCACAATATGGAGATATAAAGTTGGAATTCAAGAGGACAAATTGGGGCGAATATTTGTATATAGGAAGGGGAGTTAGGGATTGGAATAAGTTACCAAGGGAGATGTTTAATAAATTTCTAGTTTCTTTGAAATCATTTAAGAAAAGGCTATGTCTTCTGGTATGGGCTAGAGCAATTTTGTTACTTTCATTGATCTCTCTCAGCTTTATCCTTGGCTTTGACAAAATGAAAGTGACTGAGGTATGAGTGATGCTAGTAATGCCATTCCTTCTGCAGCCAGTCCCTGCTATGAATGGCGTGAAAATATTGCTCATAGGCTTGGTTGGTGCTTGCATTTCAGTGGGCTTGGCAGACTGATATGTAATAGCAACTTCTGGCTCGGGAATCTGCCACCCTGGGCGCTGCCCTAAATGCAGATCAGTATTGATTGATTGATTGACTGATTGATTGATTTAATTGATTGATTGATTGATTGATCGATCGATTGATTGATTGATTGATTGATTGATTGATTGATTGATTGATTGATTGATTGATTGATTGATTGATTGATTGATTGATTGATTGATTGATTGATTGATTGATTGATTGATTGATTGATTGATTGATTGATTGATTGATTGATTGAGGATTACCTGCAGCTGTTTTATAGCCTTTTCCCATAAATGTAAGATGCTTCAAGAATAGACTAGCATTCTGAAAATTGTGTTTACATTTCTATGTGATGGTGTCGTATTTTAATGTAACGCTCAACCCACTGTAAATTGTAGTATTAAGGCATCTCAATTATTTAAGGTATATGTGAACTTGTATGTGAGCGTGTGGTATTTACAACGCTAAGAGAATAGTTAGTAACTGGACCGCTTAATTAATCTACTGTAAGTTATATTGTAAATTTTGAAATACTTCAGGTACGTGTGAATTTGTATGTGACGGTGTTGTAATGTTAAGCTAGTAGTAAATCATTGTACTGCTCAACCTAAAGTATTATAAATTCATATAAGCCGTAGGGTTAAGCACTGGAAATACTTAAGTTGTGCGTGAATTTATGATGATACTGGATTTAGAATGTTAAACTAGTAGGGTCTGTTGTAGACTAATATTTTCTTTGCGTAGAATTGCTTATTGTATTGTTGTTGTTGGGTATTTATCTTTCAACTTTACTTCATTTTCACATTACTGTAAATGGCCCTTGCCACAGGGATATTTCCAAATTGTTATGTATTTGTTAATAATAATAATTAAAATATTAAATGGCGTATGGATTTTAGTGCCGGGAGATCCCAGGATGGGTTCGGCTCGCCAGGTGCAGGTCTTTTTATTTGAATCCCGCAGGCGACCTGAGCGTCGTGATTAGGGTGAACTGATGATGAAGACAACACGTGCACCCAGCCGTCGTGCCAGGGAAATTAACCAATTATAGTTAAAATTCCCGACTCTACCGGGAATCGAAACCGGGACCCCTGTGACCAAAGGCCAGCACGCTAACCATTTAGCCATGGAGTCGGACATAATAATAATAATAATAATAATAATAATAATAATAATAATAATAATAATAATAATAATAACGTCGCAATGACACAAATAGGTCTTATGGTGACGATGGGATAGGAAAGGGCCAGGAGTGGAAACAGTAGCGGTCCTGGCCTTAATTAAGATACAGCTCCAGCATTTGCCTGGTGTGAAAGTGGGAAACCATGGAAAACCATCTTCAGGGTTGCCGAACGTGCGGTTCGAACTCCCTATCTCCCGAATGTAAACTCACAGCTGCGCGCCCCTAAGCGCACGGCCAATTCGATCGGTAATATGGCATTTTTCCCGTTGATACTAACTCGATCCGTAATATAATAACCATACAATCAGGCCAAACGGATAAAATCAATACACATCTAAGCGATAAAAGTGGGAGTACAGTAGATGGTGTTGTCACGAAATGGTGTAGCGAGAATAAATCTGAAGTTTTCATACTCTACAAAACGATTTAGCTTTACAAGATCGGTCCTAAGGAAAGTTATGAAGCAGAACTGGCCTTCTCAAAGCCCTAATTTCAAGTTTTTTCTAGCAGACTTGAAAAGTTAGTTCCCAGGGGAAATCTAACACACTTGTTTTTGCCATTATAGAACATACGTCTTAGGCTGTTACCGTTACATACTTAGGTAAAATATATTCTAAATAACACCGCTGTTCACGAGTAACCAGAAATATTAATCACAGCAAAGCAAACTTTGTAACTACAGGTGAAAGTAAGTTTCTTAGAAATACATCGAACAAACCTCCCCGCCATCTTTTGAGTGTATATTAGTGTAAGGATAGTGGAAGTGTGAGAATGGCTAGTGTGAGTGACAGAGAAAGGTAGTATTGGGACAGAGATGGGAAGTACATGAGCAACAACTTTTCTGTGGCGAATACTGCAAATTTTAAAACGCGTTTTCCCTATACCTTTCAACACTTGCTACCACGCGTTGGGCTATTTTATAAGCTTTTGCTGATTCACTAGGTACAATGGCACCCGTCTGGGTTATGCCTGCTGTAAGCGAAGAAAGCCGAATAACCAGCATTATCCTTCCTGATCTTATCCTTAGGAAAATAAGAGGCTTCTTAATGATACGAAGTTCAGTGAACCATTGAACATACCAAGAAGCCATGCCCGTCACAATGAAGCATTGACCTAACTGCATATGTGTTGTCAATGCTTTAAGTTGGGATAACATTTCTTGGGGCTACTTGCTTTGTTTTAGGATCCTTCATTTACCCTCGTATATACAGTGGGCCGATGATCTTCGATGTTAGGCCCCCTAAAACAACAAGCAAGCATCGTATATACAGTCGTTCTCCACTATACATTTGCTGCATGAAGATTCTTCTGCTGACCTTCCTTTCGGAAGTCACGCACAGGCATAAGAATCTGGATCGGAAATAGTGAAAGGAACGCAGGGAATACATCACATCGTACCGGCTCAACTAAAGCATAGCACACTGCACCAGCTGAGTTTCGGTGGTCAACATGTGCATTTTATAATCGTCTGACGAAAATGTTATACGATTTAATTTGAGGCTATGTACGTGATACTTTTCTCGTAAAATGAATAGATTTGGAGTTCATCCACTGAACCGTCCATATCATTCAGCAACTTCTCGAGATCTTCTGCAGTCTCAGATAAAATAACAAAATCATCGACAAATCTCAGAGTTTTGATTCCCTCTCTTTGGACTGTAATTCCCTTTTCAAATTCCTCTTTTTTTGTTTCCTTGACTGCCTGTTCTATATAAACACTGAAAAGGAGGGGGGACAAACTGCAGCCTTGCCTACTCCTTTCTGGATTGCTGCTTCTATTTCAAAACCCTAGATTCTTATCACTGCAGACTGATTTTTATACAGATTGAATTCTTCATTCTCGCGATCTGATCCCGATCAACTTCAGAATCTCAAATAGCTTGGTCCAATCAACTTTATCGAATGCCTTTTCTAGGTCTATAAACGCCATGTACATAGGCTTGTCCTTCTTAATTCGATCCTCTAAGATCAGACATAAAGTCAGGATTGCTTCACGTGTTTATAAATTTCTACCGAAGCCAAACTGATCTTCTCCCAACTCAGCTTCAACTTGTCTTTCTATTCTTCCGTAAATAATACGTGTTAACATTTTGCAGGCATGATATACTAAACTAATGGTGCGGTAGTTTTCACCCTTGTCAGCATCGGCTTCCTTGGGAATAGGTATAACAACATTCTTCCGAAAATCGGATGGCACTTCTCCTGTTTCATACATCTTACATGCTAAATGGAATAACCTTGCCATGCTGGTTTCTCCTAAGGCAGTAATTCAGAGCGAATATCATCAATGTCAGGTGCCTTGTTCCTATTTAGGTCTCTTAAACTCTGTCGAATTTTGACCTCAAAATTCTTTCAACTCTTTCCAGGCACACTCCCCAATGGAAGGGAGCTGCATGTATCATTTTAACCACATGCCAGCCCTCCTGCCGTTCTTAAATCTCAAGTAGTACCAGGAATCGTACTCGGGACTCCAAGGACGGCACCCGGTATCGCTAACCGTTACACTACGGAGGCGGAGTTGCTCTTCCTGAGGCTAATCCAAAACAGAAGGATATATTCAGTCTATTCACTAGTGGGTGTATTTTTGTGGTGATTGGTAGCGAGTAGATGAAGTGAAGTGTAACTTATTAAGACGAACAACCAGTCCCCCAGTCTGAGGAATGTAACTATTCAGCGTTAAAATCCTTAGCCCAGCCGGGAATTGAACCTAGGGCGCTCTGAGCAGAGGACCAGAATACCGAACTTTTAGCCCAGGAGCCGGACTTCTTCTTTTTCATATTATTATTATTATTATTATTATTATTATTATTATTGATAACCTCGCATCTGGAGGCCCTGAGTTAGTTTCCCAGCCAGTCCCAAGAGTTTAATTTTAGACTAGAGGGCTACCTACCAACCTACCAACAATTGCACAGGGAAGAAAAGCATCAGAATTCTTCCTGGATTTTCTCCGATATTTTAAGATCTGGCTTATTACAGTTAATCAAATTCCGATGACGAAGAGTGAGATTTTAAACCATTTCTCTTATCAGTTCGCTTATTTCAGCGTCTTGCGATAGAGCCAGGAATCGAACTTAATTAAGGTAAACATGATCTGACCTATATGGAATCCTATTCTCAGTGGACAAGGTAACGGTGTTGTGTAACAGTAGAGTGTCTGGAGCTAAGCCAACTGGAAGTAAAAACACATTAAGTTATCAGCTAAGAAAGTGACAAATGAATTAAGTGTCGTAATATGAACCACACCCAGAACTACAGTAATGGACATCCTCTTCCGCAGTAACCAAAATAGAACTATTTCACGCCAAGGCGAGGTCGTTAACGAAGCCAGAGTTTAGTACGTAGCCGCATCAACTTTTGGCGGTTATAATAAGTATCATTGGCGTGGGGTGGGAATTCCCCGGATGTTGCCTGTTCGAAACTAGTACAATCGAGAATAGGATGAAGTTCTTTCGGCCGTTCTACGAACGTTTTACGAGCTTTTCTCAAATACAATATCCAATGTATAGAAATGAGTGGACGAGTAGAAGAACTACCCATCCCAAACTAAAACTACAGTCGATTTTTAGTGCTGTGCGCAGTAAGTATCAACATCTACTCTTTAGACAGCGGCAGCTGGATTCTTTGATAGAAAACTTTGCAATGTTGTTGGGCGTGAATGGAAGAACTTTCCATCCGAACGCCAGTCACATGACTGCCCACTGCCCGCTTGCTCAGGTAACGCAGCGCAGCGTAGGCTAGTAGCGGCGTAATGGCAGATGCGGATGGATCTTGTACCGATGTGTATGAAGTTCCAAAGCCTCAAAATAGAAAAATGGAATATACAGGAGTGGGAGCAAGAAATACAAAGAAGATTAATGATTAGTATTAGTAGTAGTAGTAGTTGTTGTTATCTATACATTTACAACACTAGGCTGATTTTTGGGACCGCGAGTTTGAGAGAACTGCTGAACCAACTGACATCGTAAAGCATTCTGGCGACCGAGCTTGATAGCTGCAGTCGTTTAAGTGCGGCATGTGTCCAGCATTCGGGAGATAGTGGGTTCAAACCCCACTGTCGGCAGCCCTGAAGATGGTGTTCAGTGGTTTCCCATTTTCACACCAGGCAAATGCTGGGGCTGTACGTTATTAAGGCCACAGCCACTTCCTTCCCACTCCTAGCCCTTTCCTGTACCATCGTCGCCACAAGACCTAAATGTGTCGGTGCGACGTAAAACAACTTGTAAAAAAAAAGCATTATGACGAAAGCTCTTGGCCTGTAGATTTTCAGTGTCTTTGAAAGCATAAAAATTCTTGCTGCATATTTTTAAATTATTAATGAAAAATGTAGAATTTTGGTTGGTCAAAGCGCTCGCCAGTACCTCAAGGGCGCCTGAACCGTGAGAGCGCTGAGAGGTGGCACTATAGGGGTGGTGGCAGGGGATAGGCACGCATGCGCAATCAGACGTCTTCCTGGTCAGCTGTACTTCGTGGATAGGAACAGTCGATGTTTTGCTGTCCAGTGGTTGAAGAGTGCACATTACATTCAAAAGTCCTCTAAATTTAAATAAGAGTTCGGTGTCTGGATTAAAATTTATATTCCAAAGTAGCTGACCTTATTCGATTAACACGGCTCAATATGGGATAAAGCCCCACTGGCAAAAAGTCGTTCATTAATGTGTATGAATCATCTCCTAAAATACCCTATCATAGGTAACGACATTCCATTCATCCTGATGGGAAAACTCTGTCCTTGGGGGAGGCCCGGGTTCGATTCCCGGCTGTGCCACGAAATTTGAAAAGTAGTAAGAGGGCTGGAACGGGGTCTACTCAGCCTCGGGAGGTCAACTGAATAGAGGCGGGTTCGATTCCCACCTCAGCCATCCTGGAAGTGGTTTTCCGTGGTTTTCCACTTCTCCTCCAGGAAAATGCCGGGATGGTACCTAACTTAAGGCCACGGCCGCTTCCTTCCTTCTTCCTTGTCTATCCCTTCCAAAATTCCCCATCCCCCCGCAAGGCCCCTGTTCAGCATAGCAGGTAAGTCCGCCTGGACGAGGTACTGGTCATCCTCCCCAGTTGTATCCCCCGACACAGAGTCTGAAGCTCCAGGACACTGCCCTTGAGGTGGTAGAGGTGGGATCCCTCGCTGAGTCCGAGGAAAATAACGAACCCGGAGGGTAAACAGATTAAGAGAAGAAAAAGAAGAAAAGTGTAGCAGTCATCATCTTGCATATTTAGTTTGTGTTAGAAACACATTTTAATTCCTGGAAAATATCTTCTGGACTTGTGTCGTTTTTCAAACGACCGATTCAATTCGAAATCCTGCCTACATGCTTCCTTTTTATATGTACACTAGCAGAAGTACCCGTTCTTCGTACGGGTTATCAGAAACTGGCTTTAATTACTCATACTATCGGTGTGACTGACTTCATTAGATATTTATATCACTGGTGTATTTATTAAGTGCGTAGAAATTATTTGTCATGTTTGGAATTATAGTGTATCTTCTTCTTCTTTTCTTCATGGGGGTACCGAGCTCGATAGCTGCAGTCGCTTAAGTGCGGCCAGTATCCAGTATTCGGGAGATAGTAGGTTCGAACCCCACTGTCGGCAGCCCTGAAAATGGTCTTCCGTGGTTTCCCATTTTCACACCAGGCAAATGCTGGGGCCGCTTCCTTCTCACTCCTAGCCCTTCCCTGTCCCACCGTCGCCATAAGACCTATCTGAGTCGGTGCGACGTAAAGCAACTAGCAAAAAAAAAAAATCTTCATGGGGGCCTCTAAATATTAGTTCCTAATTAGCGTCGACCTCTAAGATCTTTTGCTACCATGTTTTTCCTTCAATCCCACCTAGATATACCTGCTCCCTTCACAAAGCTACAGGTTTAGTGTAAGTATACTTCCGCTAGATAGTACCTCAAATATAAATATTATTGAATGTATTTGTTTGATCCGACATTTCGTAACTATTGCATATGATCAAGGAAATACGCGATGCATAAAAGAAACGACAATAATTATCGAGAATTGTAACTCTCTGGGCTTGTCACTCATGTCGCACATCATATAATGAATCTGAGTATAAATGTTGACAATTGGGTACAGTATATAGGTTGTTTTCATGGTTACGACGATCGTAAAAGTGGACAAAAATATCGGCACTAATTACATCAGTGATCCTACTACTGCATGATTTGATAGAAAATAGTTTAAACTATAGGTAACAGACTCCGCAAAATGCTGAAACCTAAGCCAGTACGTAAAAACGGAAGCCCGTCGGCAACCGCTGGTCGCTGTACTACGGAGATCCCCGGGGCTATTATTTTTATACTTCACTCCCTTTCCATCCCCGCCCAAAGGAGTGCTATGAGCGTCTTACACAGCAGTTTATTTTTTCCAGATAGTAAGTCATATGTGTATCAATTTTGGTTGGCAGCTATGCCCAAACGTACATGCATAATCTCGCTGCTGTAGAATCCTGGAGCTGACGTTGCCATGGTTACGACCGTTCGTTTCTTTATCCGATTCCTAGAGCAGGAGTAGTGTGGTTCCAATATCTCCATTACGGTTGGTTTTAGGGCCTTAAAACATGGTTTTCGGGCCCGAAGGGTTTACCGAGTTTTGTTCTTAGCGTCAAGGGGCTTAAAATGAGCTTTGTCTCGTCCTTGTACGGCAAATTCGATTATTTTAATATTTTATATCACCCCCCCGTCTCCCCCCCTCGAATTGTTTTGAAAATAAAATACAGCCCATGTTACTCACTGGCAATGTAGTTTTCTATAGGTGAAGTAATTTTTAAAATCGGTTCAGTAGTTTTTGAGTCTATCCGTTACAAAGAAATATACAAATATTTCCTCTTTATATATTAGTATAGAAGTATATATTACATCTCTACGCATACGGTTGCCGTCAGGAAGGGCATCCAGCCGTAAAACAGGGTGAAATCCACATGTGCGACACACTTCGCACACGCAAACCCACAGGTGTGGGTAAAGCGATAGAAGAAGAAGATACTCATTTTAAATATTCACCTGCTTTTTTTATTCTTTTCACCCCCTTAAGTGGATTTTCCAAAAAGAGTGTTCATTTTTAAAGGAAATTGCAAGTACCAATTTTAAAGTCTGTAACATCTTCATTTTTGAGATATTGTATCATCATATAAATAATTCAACTCCTTCCTCACTTCTTTTCACCCACCCCCCCTTAAGTGGATTTTCTGAAAACGAATATTTCTGTTCTTTCATTTTTAAAGGGGATTCCAAATATCAATTTTCATGTCTGTAACATGTTATGTTTCTGTGATATATTGTAGATATTCATCTCAGAGACCCTGAAATCTATGGATTCGAAACTGTTTTTAATTATTTCTATATCTCACTCCCCCCTTTGCTCCCCACCTAAAATGGGGCTGGACTTGGACTTTAAAATATTCTAGAGTATTACTTTTCAACTCAGCGACCCCGAAAACTATGAATTCGACACTATTCTCGATTATTATTATAACTACCCCCCACTGACCCCCTCCTTTAAGGGCGCTAGGGATGGCTTACCCACCACAGTAATCGTCTCCCGATAGTAAGTAATACGTGTACCAAGTTTGGTTGAAATTGCTCCAGTAGTTTAGGAGGAGATGTGTCATTTACACACAGACACTTCCATTTCTACATACAGTAAGATTTTTATACTCGTACTTCACCCCCTTTCCATCCCCGCCCAAAGGAGTCCTAAGAGTGCCTTACACAACAGTATATTCCTTCCAGATATTAAGTCTTATTTGTACCAATTTTGGTTGGCAGCTAAGCCCAGACGTACATACATAATCTCACTGCTCTAGAATTCTGGAGCTGAGGTTGCCATGGTTACGGCAGTTCATTTCTTTATCCGATTCCTAGAGCAGGGGTAGTGTGGTGCCAATATCTCCGTAACGGTTGGTTTTAGGGCCTTAAAACATGGTTTTCTGGCTCGTAGGGCTTACCGAGTTTTGTGCTTTGCGTCAAGAGGATTAAATTGAGCTTTGTCTCGTCCTTATACGACAAATTCGATATTTTACCTATATTAGCCTATTATTTTTATATTTATCCCCCTTGCCCCCCACATCGAATTGTTTTGAAAATAAAATACAGCCTATGTTACTCACTGGCAATGTATCTTTCTATAGGTGAAGACATTTTTAAAATCGGTTCAGAAGTTTTTGAGCCTATTCGTTACAAACAAACAAATTTTTCCTCTTTATAATATTATTATAGATATAAGAGTTTATCCGTTATTTTGCTTTAGATCAGGTAAATCATTCGTCGAAATAAGAGTCAAAATTTTTCCTGGAAAACTGCCGAAGTTAGAAATAAAATGTTTATAAACATGTCTGTAAGAAATATAATTCTAAATCCTTCGTGCGTAGGCCTATTTTTATAAGAGTGTTAGTTTACCCGTTATTGTTGCTTTATAACGAATAAAACATGTGTCAAAACCTGGAAAGTTTTTTGTCATGGAGAAGTGACACGGTTAGGAAATGAATATGAACTGTTTTTTTTCTAGGAAAGTAAATGCTAATGGACTCTATTATTTAATAGGACTAACAATTCAGGCAGCTTATTCGTTTTCTGAGGGTACCAAATGCACAATTTTCTGACTTTCTCTGCCTTTTTAAACTACCTGCTTCCCTTATAAGCTAGCGTGATGATATGTAGGGTATATTATCTTAATTATGCCGATAAAAAGTTAGGAATGCTCTTCATGTCAGGTAAAGAACCATGGCGCAATCAGATTGGTGGAGAAAATATTTCTTTTCGAGAAAATGAAGTTACATTTTTACTTCCTGGCGCGCGATTCAAATTGTCGAATTCGTCGTATTTGCTCTGACAGTGCGCAAATCGCTGCCCGCTACTGTGCTTCAGGGAAGGGAAAATATTGAAATGGCGTATGGCTTTTAGTGCCGGGAGTGTCCGAGAACATGTTCGGGTCGCCAGGTGCAGGTCTTTTATTTAACTCCCGTAGGCGACCTGCGCGTCGTGATGAGGATGAAATGATGATGAAGACGACACATACACCCAGTCCCCGTGCCGGAGAAATTAACCAATGATGGTTAACATTGCTGACCCTGCCGGGAATCGAACCCGGGACCCCTGTGACCAAAGGCCAGCACGCTAACCATTTAGCCATGGAGCCGGAGAGGGAAGGGTGTGAAAGCACAAGTTTCTCGTTCGTTTAGCGCAGTCACTTCCCAGCCCCAGTATACAGTGTTTCGTGTATCCATATTAGCTACTAAGTTTGCGCTATAAATGGGTGAAAATGGCTCCGTTTCGGTACGCCAGGTAAGAAATGGCTGACATCCACCTAGCCTTTGGCTCAGCAAATGGCAACGGGAGAGAAGCCGCGCTGGTGTATTGCTTCCAGCACCCTAAATGCCACCTGCGTCATAATTCAGCTGTCATATCCATTGGCAGGCGACTGCGTGAAGGAGGGTGGAAGAAACCTCTCATGTGACAGTATGCGCACATTTCAGCATCGGTTTAGTGTCAAATTTGGGTCGGCATTGTTGCTGACTATTTCCTTCCTCTTCGCCTGAACGGTGAGGAATGCTACCGTGTGTCGGTAGCATCACTGCCTGGAAGATGTTTCTCTGGGTACTCGGCGGCGAATATGGCTGTGTCGCAATGGCGCACCACCACATTTAACTCGCCGTGCCAAACAGCTCTTAAATTATTATTATTATTATTATTATTATTATTATTATTATTATTATTATTATTATTATTATCCAGGGAGATGGATAGGCCGTGATGGGCCAGTTAAATGGCCTCCGCGCTCGGCAGATTTCACTCATATGCACTTTTCTTGTTATGTGAAGATTGAAGTAGAAGGGGGGAACATTGAAGATTTACTCTAATCAAACCATTAGCGTATTGTTTCCTTCATTCAATATTTCATTCCTTTTGCAATATTGTAAGTAAAGGAATACACGATTGTGTGGCGGCAGCGATGCGTCTTCGCATGTTAAATAATGGAGAACGTTACTGAGACCAACAGACGAGGGAAGAAACGATCTGGTGCATTCCTTGACTGGCAAGAATGTCTTAATTACTGTGTGTGAATTACAGCTGCTTAATAAACAAACTATGAATATTGCATGTAAGAGGCAAGGACCACATTCTGCGCGAGTCGAACGAAGAAATTTGTGCATTCGCATGGAGCATCATCTCTGTCTCCACTTCCCCTCCCTTCCCTGAAGCACAGCAGTGGGCAGTGATTTGCGCTCTTCCAAAGCAAATACGGCGAGTTTGTCAATTTATATCGCGCGCCGGGCACTAACAAAGTAATCTCATTTTCTACAAAAGAAAAATGTTCTCCGCCAATTCGATTGCGCCATCGTTTTTCATATAACACGAAGAGCATCTCTGATTGTTTTCGGTATAATTTAGATACGCCTTGTATAGCCTATAATCATCTTTAAGAAATACGTTTCTTTCCGTAGTTTCCCATTTTCACACCAGACAAATGCCAGGGCTGTACCTTAATTAAGGCCATGGCCGCTTCCTTCCCATTCCTAGGCCTTTCCCGTCCCATCGTCGCCATAAGACCTATTTGTGTCGGTGCAACGTAAAGCAAAATAGAAAAAAAGAGAAGAAAAAAAGAAATACGTTTCTTAATGCTGAAATGACTGAAATCAATTGAGTGGTTCCTAAAATGTTTCTTAAGGTAAGACGTTTAATGCGTGATAAAGAAACTTCTACTGTACCCTAGAGGTCTGCAAACCGCTCAGTTCGTTTACTCACGCTCATTCGACCCTCACACAGAACGTCAGTCGACCTTGAGCCGGTTGGCTAATAACATGCAGTCTGAAGTAAGGCCACTGATACGCCTACGAACAGTATCGACGAACTTACGACGAAAATAATTGAAAGAAACGACGAAACGGGAGTTCCTACCTAAAAAATACTTTAAAAAACGTACTTATGACTTTCGGCCTGGTGATGACTAGCCTATATAGCCAGCACAGATACATAGTCTGAAACACATTAAAATACACAGAAAATGAACATTTTTTTGCTAAGGGCTTTACGTCGCACCGACACAGATAGGTCTTATGGCGACGATGGGATAGGAAAGGCCTAGGAGTTGGAAGGAAGCGGCCGAGGCCTTAATTAAGGTACAGCCCCAGCATTTGCCTGGTGTGAAAATGGGAAACCACGGAAAAGGAAATGAACAGAGCAGATACATATCACATAAAATGTACATAGTGAGCTCTTGTTACTATAAAATTAGACACATGTGATGATTATTATAACGAAATATGCATTTAGCTTTCCATCACGAAGTAATTTTATTACTAACTTAAGATACAAACCCTGCTAGATCAACTTGTCACGTTAGTAGACACAGAACATTAACTTGTACCATCTTTAACATAGTCACAAAGATTCACCATTATTGTTTTCTTTGTTTTAGTACAGAATGTATCAAGACCGAGCCGAGTGACCGCGCGTGTTAACACGCTACGTCTATGGAGCCCAGCTCTGCATTCGGGAGACGAGTGGGTTCGAATCCTATCGTCGGCTGTCCTGAGAGTGTTTTCAGTGGTTTCCCATTTTCACTTCCAAGAAAATGCCGGGACAGTTCCTATGAATAGACCACTACCGATTCTTTCCGCCTCCTCACCCCAATTTCATTCACTTCTTCATTAGCACCTCAACTGCGGTGTCAGGAAGGACATCCCGTTTTAAAAATCATGCCATATACTTTCATCTCACTTGATCCCCGATCGCGTATCAGGAAACAGGACACACAAATGTTCGAAATGGCGTCCCCCTGCAGACATGGCATCGTCGCACAAAGTTCTGTCGTACCCGTTCGAATATCCCCGGTGTTGTTTGAATAGCGTCCCAGGCAGCGAAAATTCTTGCCAAAAAGAATCTCTTCAGTCTTGACAGGTCTCTCATACACAAGGCTTTTCACATGGCCGCACAAGAAGAAATCAAGTGGGATGAGATCAGGTGAACGAGTGGGCCGCAGTGGTTCAAACCCGGCTGAGATCGGTGGCTTTTAAGGTGTTTAAAGATGACAACTCCATGTTGTTGGCTTCCGGCACGTTAAAGAACTACTGAGGGACGAAATTCCGAACCCCAGGCATCTGTTAAGAACGGACGGACATTAAACAATTTGGATTATTAATAACTTTTGACTCGAACGTTTCCGGACTACAGTTCCTTATCTCAAATTGATCCTTTTGACGTCCTCCGTCATTGCTGAGAGTTTGTAACATCATCACGGATACACCCCGTAAGTACAATTATTTTTTCAAAACCTAGTACATGCAACAGCTGAACATAGATATGGAGCACGGATGAGTCAGTCAGTCAACCGAAGTAAAATACAGAATAACAACGATCCCATGAGAATAGATTACCAGTTAGAGTTTAAGAAGAATATCCGAGAGATAGAGGGTTCGAACCCCACTGTCGGCAGCCCTGAAGATGGTTTTCCGTGGTTTCCCCCATTTCACACCAGGAAAATGCTGGGACTGTACCTTAATTAAGGCCATGGCCACTTCCTTCTCACTCCTAGCCCTTTCCTATCCCATCGTCGCCATAAGACCTATGTGTCGGTGCGACGTAAAGCAACTATTAAAAAAAGTTTAAGAACTGTTGCATTACTTAAAATGACCGAAAGCCTCGATGAAAATACTGCACACAATGTAGATATGAACGACACGGTCCAAGCTACACAGAGAACTTAATAGTAGTTTTACAGACCGAGTTCAGTGGTCCTGTTTAAGGATCCACTAAGTTAACGACCGATGACTTAACATTGCAGAGTGACATGAGGTGGATTAGTCAAATAATCTAATTGCACCAGATAAACCAATAATTTTGGAAGTTTGTTCGCCGATTTTAATTTTGGAAACTCCCAGCGAGGATTTGTTCAGCAGGTTTTGTCAGAGAAGTAACCTTAAGGGTCTTCTCTAAGTCCCTGATTGCGCACAATCCATACGTAGAACATTTAGCTACTTGAAGAGAATGAGATCGATTTGACATTAGATAAATATTTCAGATAGCAAACAAGCCAAGGATATCAACCTGTTTATGATACATTCTAACATCAGCTGGCAACTCAGTGAAGGATAATGAACTTCAGAGAGAAATGCTGTTCAGTATCTAACTTCGAGTTACAAGGTGAAGTTTTAATTTGCCAATAAAACAATTAAATAGTGCCAATTTTTGCATCATTATTTATTAACATTTTAATAAGTCTACTGTAAGCACAAGCCAGATCTATGTGTCGTCGTATCAGTGGAAACATAGATCAATCAATCAATACTGATCTGCATTTAGGGCAGTCGCCCAGGTGGCAGATTCCCTATCTATTGTTTTCCTAGCCTTTTCTTAAACGATTGCAAAGAAATTTATTGAACATCTCCCTTGGTAAGTTATTCCAATCCCTAACTCCCCTTTCTATAAATGAATATTTGCCCCAATTTGTCCTCTTGAATTCCAAGTTTATCTTCGTATTGTGATCTTTCCTACTTTTAAAGACACCACTCAAACTTATTCGTCTACTGATGTCATTCCACGCCATCTCTCCACTGACAGCTCGGAACATACCACTTAGTCGAGCAGCTCGTCTCCTTTGTCCCAAGTCTTCCCAGCCCAAACATTGTAACCTTTCTGTAACGCTACTCTTTTGTCGGAATCACCCAAAACAAATCGAGCTGCTTTTCTTTGGATTTTTTCCAGTTCCTGAATCAATCCTGGTGACGGTCCCATACACTGGAACCATACTCTAGTTGGGGGATTATTTTGGAAGAGGGCCTATCGTGAAACTTCACACAAGGTTCTCCAGATCATGGCTCAAGACGTAGTAGACCCATAAAATTTACTGAACTTAGCCCTTAACTAATAATGATATTGGTTTTACGTGCCACTAACTACTGTTTTGGTTTTCAGAGACGCCGAGGTGCTGGAATTTTGTCCAGTAAGAGTTCTTTTATGTGCCTGTAAATCTACCTATATGAGGCTGGCGTATTTGAGACCCCTCAAATACAAACACATAGAGCCGAGAACGATCCGTCACTTTATCTCAGAAAGACAGCGCTTTACCATCTGTACCTCTTAGCCAGTGGTTTAACATCGCACAACTGAGAAATGTTTTTGTGACGTTGTGATAGGATTGCCTTAATATTAAGGTATATTTTTCTAGTGTGAAAATGGGAAACTATGGAGAAACCACCTTTCGATGGTGGGGTTCGAGCCCATCATCTCCCGAATGGAACCTAACAGCTACATGGCCCGAATCGCGAAACCAACTCATTCGGTTCTCGAAAAATACTGGTGTGAGAATATTCTGTTATCTCTAGATAAAACACGATGTGATAAATCTGTGGTAATAAGGCAGAACCCGATATAAGTAATAATAATAATAACTTAAATGTTTCCACCTTTTCAATACAATATATTCACAAATTTACAAAATTATACGGTACTAGTTTCGACCCATCTAGGGGTCATCATCAGCCGTATTGAAGCAAAGATCATTTGTGGCGAAATCCTAAGACAATATTATTTTAAAGAATAACAAGTGAAATGAGATGTTATGGTAATAGTTAATAATACAAGGAATATACATAATAAGAGGTTTTTAACAAAGAATAAAGTATAAATGGGGTGTTGTAAAAATTATAATCATGGAAATCAGTAAGTTCTTGTATTGAAATGAAATATGGCTTAGGAAGAGGGCTTAAGGTGGGGCTGAAGGGTGCGGGAGAAAGTGTAATTGTCTTGGAAAAGTACCTTTGATTAAATTTAGGATTGAGTTTAGGTTGGCTGCATTATTGTTTCTGAGGAAAGTGATAAATAGATCGAAGAGTATGTTGGGTTTCTCTGAGATTTCATTGAGATTGTGACTGGTATTAAAGTATTGGTCTAGGTGTATGTAGTAATTTTCCATTATGTTCAGTAAAGGGCCCTTGTTTGCTAATACGAGGATGTCCATGTCTTGTTCAATATTGGTGAAATTATGGTTATAATCTTGCATGTGTTGGCCGATGGCTGAAAACTTGTTGTATTTTATTGCGTTAGTGTGCTCGTGGTATCTGATAATGAAGTTTCTCCCGGTTTGCCCGATGTAGGTTTTTTTACAGGTGGTACATTTGATCCTATAAACTCCTGATTTTAAAAAACTGCTGGTCTTGTTGATGTGTGAAGTATTGTATAAAACATTCATGTTCTTATTGTTGGTTTTGAAGGCTATTTTAACGCCTTGTTTCTTAAAGATGTTGGTTAACTTGTAGATATCATTGTTGAACGTGAAGGTGGAAAATGTTAGAGGTTTGGTTATTTCTTTTTTGAGGGTAGTTTTTGGGCGATGTTTGTGTTTATTGATTATCCTTTCTATAAAATGATTGCTGAAGCCGTTGAATTTTGCGATTCCGCGGATTGTGTTGAGTTCGTTTTTTAGATCTATTTATCACTTTCCTCAGAAACAATAATGCAGCCAACCTAAACTCAATCCTAAATTTAATCAAAGGTACTTTTCCAAGACAATTACACTTTCTCCCGCACCCTTCAGCCCCACCTTAAGCCCTCTTCCTAAGCCATATTTCATTTCAATACAAGAACTTACTGATTTCCATGATTATAATTTTTACAACACCCCATTTATACTTTATTCTTTGTTAAAAACCTCTTATTATGTATATTCCTTGTATTATTAACTATTACCATAACATCTCATTTCACTTGTTATTCTTTAAAATAATATTGTCTTAGGATTTCGCCACAAATGATCTTTGCTTCAATACGGCTGATGATGACCCCTAGATGGGTCGAAACTAGTACCGTATAATTTTGTAAATTTGTGAATATATTGTATTGAAAAGGTGGAAACATTTAAGTTATTATTATTATTACTTATATATTGTTCAATACGGACCAAAAACATGAAATTCATAACCATCAAAGAACCCGATATGTCAAAGAACTTGATTTTTCGGGAGGCGGATTTAAAGCTTAGCGAGCTCGCTGAAATTCATATTGTATTTCAATGGCATGCATTTGTGAATGTAGCTAGTACAAAGCAGGAACAAGTTTCATTCTTATTTATTCAGCAAGTTACCGAGCTCGATAGCTGCAGTCGCTTACGTGCGGCAAGTATCCAGTAATCGGGAGATAGTGGGTTCGAGCCCCACTGTCGGCAGCCCTGAAGATGGTTTTCCGTGGTTTCCCATTTTCACACCAGGCAAATGCCGGGGCTGCACCTTAATTAAGGCCACGGACGCTCCCTTCCAATTCCTAGACCTTTCCTATCCCATCGTCGCCGTAAGACATATCTGTGTCGGTGCGACGTAAAGCAAAAAAAAAAAAAAAAATCAGCAAGTTCAGGGAACAAATCCCTCAGTTCCCTCAATATCTACACTGTCTACATATCGGAATCTTTATTTTGGAAACAACGTATTCTACGGGCACCAGATTATTATTATTATTATTATTATTATTATTATTATTATTATTATTATTATTATTATTATTATTACGATTGACTGGACGTCGCACCGAACCGGGCGAGTTGGCCGTGCGGTTAGGAGCGCGCAGCTGTGAGCTCGCATTCGGGAGGTAGTGGGTTCGAACCCAACTGTCGGCAGCCCTGAAGATGGTTTTCCGTGGTTTCCCATTTTCACACCAGGCAAATGCTGGGGCTGTACCTTCATTAAGGCGACGGCCGCTTCCTTCCCATTCCTAGGCCTTTCATGTCCCGTTGTCGCCATAAGACCTCTCTGTGTCGGTGCGACGTAAAACAACTAGCCAAACGTCGCACCGACAACGTACAGTGACGATGGGATAGAAAAGGGCGGGGAGTGGGAAGGAAGTGGCCGTGGGCTTAATTAAGGTACAGCATTTGCCTGGTGTGAAAATGAGAATCCACGGAAAACCATCTTCAGGGCTGCCGAAAGTAGGGTTCAAACCCGTTATCTCCCGAATGCAAGCTCGCATCTGCGCAACCCTAACAGCACGGCCAACTCACTCGGTACCAGAATCATACAGGTTTTACCATCATAGGCTATCCTTCGTCGTAAAATCTACCATATTGACATTAAACAGAAAATTCGATTGTCTTGACATAAAAATTCGATTGTCTTGACATATCGGGTCTTGCCTTAGTACCACAGAAATATGCATAGGCATATCCAATGGGTTAAACATCACCAAGCAACCATCGTTCTCGTAGCGAGATAGTTTACAAAACATAGCCTTGTCGGCATGTCTAAATGCAGATCTAAAAGTTTCCGTCCATTCTTTTGTTGACTGGTTCGTGGTCGATAATAATAATAATGTACGAAGCTCTGCTACTGAGTGAGTTGGCTACATGGTTTGAGTCACATAGCTGTCAGCTTGCATTCGGAAGGTAATGGGTTAGAAACCCACTGTCGTTATTATTGATAGATAGATAGACAGATAAGGAATGGGTGAGCCCTGCCATCGCAGGGCTCCACACGTAGGTCTGTGAAGACAATATGTGAGCCAAGATATCGATGTCTAGTGCTTGCAAGAGCCTCGCACTGACATAACACATGCGCGGAGGTCTCTTCCTCCCTAACGCATCTTCTACACATCGGATCCTGACTGATTTTCATGATGTGTAGGTGTCTCTGTAAGGTATTGTGACCTGTCAACAGTCCAACTACCATTCGTATTCTGGTCCTATTCAAATTTATCAGGACCTTTTTATAACTTTGCCTAGGCCCTTTGTTAAGTTCATGTGCCTGCCTTGCTGTGGTTAGCCTCTCCCAAATATCTAAGCGAGACTAGTTTGTCCACTGGCATATTACCAGTTTCACACTTCGGAGTGATACTCCCAGGAAGGGCTCTGGTCCTATGAAAGGACCTTTTGAGCCTTGTTTCGCTAGTTTGTCAGCTTCTTCATTTCCACTGATTCCTGTGTGCCCAGGGACCCTTAATAGGGTAACTGGGTCGTTATTATTGTCCGTGGTTTCCCATTTACACAATAGGAAACTGCTGGGGTTGTATCTTAAACAAGTCCACGGTCACTTCCTTCCCACTCCTAGCCTTTTCCTATCCCATAATTACAGTAAGACTTGTCTGGGTCGGTGTGACCTAAAACAAATAAAATACATAAGAACGCTTTGTCCTAAGACGAGAGGCACGTTTTCGCCCTTCAGAAATCGATCACCTCTCCCGAGTTTGGACCCACGATCTTGGGATCCAAGACTCTGTCACTGATCCGAAGAGGAAGGCATTTTCATAGCGGTCACAGCAGAGTACTGGATACTGCATTCTGTACAGAGATACATATGAATACCACGGAGCCATAACTGAGCGAAAATGAAAAGTTAGTTCGACCGTTTTTGAAATGATCTATTAATAAGAAATATGATGGTATCATATGTTTATTGTCCTTCACAACTGCGCAGGTCGGTAGTTATCGTTCACAAGTACCGTTGTTAGATTTTGGAATAGATAGGTAGCTTACAGCAGACATTCAGCATCACGTGTGGCTTAAATGAGACAAGGTTTTCTAGTATTTACATAGATAATGTCAAGTGCTAGTTCATAACAAGGACATAGCCATTAGAAAATGGGTGGGAACTAACTTCGCATTCTTAATAATTATTGTCATTTTTTTATCTTTGAGTATGATAATTTATTCCTTCTTCATCATCATTATCATCATCATCGTCGTCATCATTTCTGACCATATCTGCACCTTTCATTTAGGCTCTTGCAAATTTATAAGGAACAGAACGAAATCAACAAGGTTTATTTTAAAAGTAATCCCCAAAGTTACACAAACACTTGTTCACTCTTTCAACAAGCGGTAAATATCCTCCACATAGCAGTCCTTTGGATGAAAATGAAACTAGTCGCGAGTGGTATCCATAACTTCATAGTCCGAGCAGAAGCAGCAACACTTTCTTGCCTTTTTTAACGAACCAAAGATATAGAAGTTGCATGGCGACATTAGGGCTATACGGTGGGTGATACGTTGTAAAAGGCACTGAAGGGTCAGCGCTTCTACTTGGACAATGAAGTCATGGACAATATTTGCAACTGGTTCTAACCTCAGCCAACGGAACTACACCAAATGAATGGAGAGTTGCTATGGTAGCCCCTGCTTACATTTCTTACAATTTGCTTAACTTCGCACCGACACAGATAGGTCTTATGGCAACGATGGGATAAGAAAGGACTAGGAGTGGAAAGGAAGCGGCCATGGTCTTAAAATTAAGGTAGAGCCGCAGCATTTTCCTGGTATGAAAATGGGAAACTACGGAAAACCATCTTCGGGGTTGCCGGCAATCGGATACGAACACACTACTTCCCGAATGCAAGCTCACAGCTGCGCAACCCTAATCGCAAGGCCAACTCGCTCGGTCTATGCAGTATACCGACACCCGCAAAAAGCCTTATCTCAACTCATATATAAAAGAAAACATAAAGGTCCAATAATACTGCCTCAAGGAATTCCCCTCTTAATGATCACAGGGTCAGATAATGCTTCCGCCTACTCTAATTCTGTGAGTTAGATTCTATAGAAATAGAGCAACTCATTTAACCAATCTTTTGTCTAGACCAATAGCATTCACTGTTGTCAGTTGTCTCCCATGACCTACCCTGTCAAACTCCTTAGATAGATCAATCGCAATATAGTCCACTTGACCTCCTGAATCTAAAATATCTGCTATTTCTGGAATCCTATAAGTTGATCTTCAGTGGAACAACCCTTCCTAAACCCGAACTGCCTTCTGTCAAACCAGTTAGTAATTTCGCAAAAATGTCTTATATAGACATGATACTGTATAGGCTTTTGGGCTTATGCCGTGTCAAGAAAATAAGGTGAAATTCTTTACGTTTCGCAGAGAACTGTGTGCTGCTTCCTCCGAAGAAATCTCGACTGTCCACGAGAAAGTTCCTTGCGAAACGTAAAGAATTTCACCTTATTTTCTTGACACGGCATAAGCCCAAAAGCCTATACAGTATCATGTCTATATAAGACATTTTTGCGAAATTACTAACTGGTTTGATAGAAGGCAGTTCGGGTTTAGGAAGGGTTGTTCCACTGAAGATCAACTTATAGGATTCCAGAAATAGCAGATATTTTAGATTCAGGAGGTCAAGTGGACTATATTGCGATTGATCTATCTAAGGAGTTTGACAGGGTAGGTCATGGGAGACAACTGACAACAGTGAATGCTATTGGTCTAGACAAAAGATTGGTTAAATGAGTTGCTCTATTTCTATAGAATCTAACTCACAGAATTAGAGTAGGCGGAAGCATTATCTGACCCTGTGATCATTAAGAGGGGAATTCCTTGAGGCAGTATTATTGGACCTTTATGTTTTCTTTTATATATATGAGTTGAGATAAGGCTTTTTGCGGGTGTCGTTATACTGCACAGACCGAGCGAGTTGGCCTTGCGATTAGGGTTGCGCAGCTGTGAGCTTGCATTCGGGAAGTAGTGTGTTCGTATCCGATTGCCGGCAGCCCCGAAGATGGTTTTCCGTAGTTTCCCATTTTCATACCAGGAAAATACTGCGGCTCTACCTTAATTTTAAGACCATGGCCGCTTCCTTTCCAGTCCTAGTCCTTTCTTATCCCATCGTTGCCATAAGACCTATCTGTGTCGGTGCGACGTAAAGTAAATTATTGTTGTATACTACATAGAGTAATAAATAAGTTACAAGATAGTAAGCGACTGCAAAAAGAACTCGACACTGTTGTGAGATGGAGTACCTAGGTGTTAATATAAAGAAAGATCTTCATTGGGGTAATCACATAAACGGATTTGTAAATAATGATTACAGATCTCTTCACATGGTTATGAGAGCATTTAGGAGTTGTAGTAAGGATGCAAAGGGAGGGTGTATAAGTCTCTGGTGAGACTGGAATTAGAGTATGGAACACTGATTAGGATTACTTGTTTCGGGAACTGGAAAAAATCTAAAGGTAAGCAGATCGATTTGTTCTAAGCGGTATGATACGAGCTGCCAATGGAAGGATGACTTGGAATGAATAAGCTTGAGTGGCGTTTTTAAAAGTAGGAAAAATCACAATATGAAGGTGAAGTTGGGAGTCAAAAGGACAAATTGTGGCAAATATTCGTTTGTAGGAAGAGATTGGAATCATTTACCAAGGAAGATGTTCGATAAATTTCTAAATTCCTTGAAGTTATTTTAGAAAATACGAGGTAAATAACTGGTAGGCAATCTGCCACCTGGGCCACAGCCCTAAATGCTGATTAGTAGTGATTGTGGCTGAAAGGATTTCTACAAGCTGGGTATTCACCGCTTGGTAAAACAAACTGCTTGTGTAACTTTTGAATTGGACTTTTCGATTTCGATTTCATGCTATGGCCCCTGTTCCGTTTCCGTTGGATCCGACCCTTACATTAGGGGCAGAAACGTATAGTTCTCACACCGAAAATGTTTATTTCAACCGTTAGACTCTTAGTAGGTACTCCTCTGTAAAGCACATTCCAGATCTTCAAGTGGCCTTTGGCCTTCCTATTCCTCTATTTGGTTTTTTGATATTCAAAGAACAATGTATAAGGTGGAATTCACATCGTCTCGTTACACAGGCATGCTAGCGAAACTGGTTCTCTTGAAGCTTTCCGCCGATAGAAACTTGAACATTCCTCACAAATGTTCATTTCGGAGCATATCGTTCAATGTGAAGACACCAGACACCGCCGCATACACATCTGTCACATACAGTTGCTTTATTTATTTATTTATTTATTCGTATCAGAAGCATACATTTTACATTGCATAATGGTACTTAATGACATACATATCAAATAGTGTCTGCCCAAAATTTTGCCAAATCACGGGCATTAGGTGTTGCAGCCATCAAGTCCTCTATTGTGCAACTTAAAGGACACTTACTACAGTTCATGAAATGGGCTGTGGTTTGGTCTTCACCACATAAGCATTGCGTGGATGTGCCAGGAAAGCCCCACTTTACCATATTGGTTCTTGATCTACCAACCCCAGTGCGAAGCCTGTTCAGCGATTTCCACGTAGACCAATGTTCCTCGTGTCCTGGGGGGAGATGTTCAATTGGTAGCATCCAATCAGCAAGTTGAGGATTTCTAGTTCTCCATAATCTCAACCGTGTGGATTGGGCAGATTCGTTTAAATCTTCGGTTGTATTCAGGAAACTCCTCCTAGACCTCAATCTTCGGTGGGCAGGTTCATATCCATTTAATGGGTGTGCACATGAGGCAAGTGCTTTAGTTCTCTCATTCATGGATGCAACTTCCCTTCTTATATCTGGTGGGGCGATTCCAGCCAAACAGTAGATTCTATCTCGTGGAGTTGGTCTTAAGCAGCCAGTAATGAGTCGACATGTTTCATTTAGAGAAATGTCAACTTGTTTAGCATGACTTGATCTGTACCAAACAGGGCAAGCGTACTCTGCAGCGGAGTCCAACGTTCAGAACCATATTGAAGAGCAGGGCGGATAATATATTCATACACTATGGGCTTCGATTCGTCTGTCGCATATGATTCCACTTAAGATCACGCAATATTTCTTCCAACCGACATTGATGTGATGTTTAACGTCGCCATCTGACTTGGCATCAGTAGCGACGACGGATTCTTGAAACTTGAGTATTCCCTGTTCAATCTTCTTCTTCTTCTTCTTCTTCTTCTTCTACAGCTTTTCCCACAATCTCGTATTGTCGCACATGTGGATTTGGCCTGTTTTATGGCCGGATGGCCTTGTTGACACCAATCCTGTGTGAATGGATTTATATTCACTTTTGCGTCTCTGTGCTAGTGATATGATGTGTTGTGTTTTTATGAATAGTGGAGTATTGAGACAAACGTAAACACCAGAGTCAGAAGAAATACGCTTAAAATCCCCGACCTAGCAGGGAAACAAACCCGGGACCCCCTGAACCGAAGGCTACTACGCACACCATTCAGACAGAGTCGGACAGTGTTTCCTCTTGAATGTTTGTTGATATTTGTTCGTATCGAGCTTCATTCTTCTTTATGTTCACATTTTCAATTTTTTTCACTAATATATGTAGTAGTTTCGGATTACTGAGTTGAGGTGGCCATGCTACGGCTATGGAGCCAAGCTCTGCATTCGGGAGAGGGGTGGGTCCGAACCCAACCGTCGGCTGGTTTTCTGTGGTTTCCCATTTTCACTTTCTGGAAATGCCAGGACAGTTCCTATTCATAGACCACAGCCAATTTCATCCCCCTCCTTACTCAATTTCATCTTCATTATCTCTCCAGTTGAGGATAGCATCGGGAAGGGCATCCGGCCATAATAACATTTCTTATAGTTTCATTTCACCTTATCCTCGATCCTGCAACAAGGAACGGAATTTTATGTCGTCTTCCTTGCAGAGCCGCAGTACTTCTAAGTTAAAGTGGGAGCTAAGATTATTGCCAATAATGGCCTTCGGTTCTTCCTGGAGTTTCAGGATCGGCAACAATAATGATTTGAACCAATCCTCGAAGGCGTGCCAACCTGATTTGGTTTGGTTGTAACGCGCTCCAGAGGGACCGTTTTCGGTCGAGGTTGTCCAAATTTTTTCTGCCTTGTAGTTCACATAAGGCGGTGCCACATCTCCTGCTGAACTTCCACACACCATGATTGATGTGCACGCTTTTGGCGAATTTTGGGTCCGCTCAGGGTACTTGGTTCCCCTCTTAGTGATAATTATTCCGGCGCCAGGATCGTCGACAAGGTTAATTTTGTCGTAGTTCCAGATATTGCTAGGAGGGATTCCACTCATTTCCTGTTCGAAATTGTCGATAAAATTGTTCGCGACCACTGCGTCCGTCGCTGCTCTCGAGTGAGTAATGTTTTTCGCGATTCTCTGTGTCGTTGCATAAATCCTTCCGCCCAATCCTTTCCTGAGTAGTTGTTTTTAAAACGAATTTCCTTCTTCCCACAGCGGTCCAGGTAGTACTTCACAATGCATCGAAAGTCAACCATATCAACGGAGAATCCGTAGTTTGACACGGCAACAATGTGAGCTACAAATTGCAACTCCTCCACATTTGTAGAAACAGGATCCCGACCCATAGGATTGCAGTGATTTGCCTGGCTCTTTAGGCGCAAGGTGTTTTTCGGAATGCCAAATTTCGATACTGCTTGGCGAAAAGACAACGTTTTGTTTTTCATCGCTTCCAAGGCCTCCATCAAACTTTCATCTGTGCAATTCTTGTATGGACGTATTCCAAGAGCACGTTTGAACCTGAACCTCGCGTTGCGACTGCTTGCACTTGATAAGTGTAAGCAAGTGAAAAACTTGGAATTGCTGGCTAATGAGTCCTAAATTCCATTTTAACGTGGTGCTCTTAGAGCGTGCAACTTACGATAATTTGGTACAATATGTAATTAATTCTAATGGGTCATGTGCTTTCCTGGTGTCCAGGAGTGTCTTGAGTTGTATATGTTCAGTCTAATAATAGTATTATTTACATTATGTACAGGTGTGTTTCACTCATTGATGAGTGTTTTCGGGTATTTAATTGAGTATTATACGTTAGCGTCCACCTCGTGAATTTGTTGTATTGTTTTGCTGGCATGTTCTTGCCCTTGCTGCCGTTACAATCTCCTCTTTAATTGTGGGTATTGCGAGTTGTTCGTGTATTTCTCGGTTACGCACATGGTAAGGGGCGTTAACGATTGTCTGGAGGACTTTGTTTTGATACTTCTGAAGCTTCTTTATATAGCACTCCTTAGGCGTGCCCCATACTGTTGACGCGTATAGGGTGACGGATCTAAGGAGTGTATTATATATCAGAAGCTTATTCCTGTTATCCAGTTCCGATCTCCTGTTTATCAGGCATTCTATTGCCTTATAGGCCTTTTGAGATTTTTCCAGAAGGTACTTGAAGTGTGCCCTGTACTGTAGCATTTTGTCTAGGACGACCCCCAATACTTCGCTTCGTTTGTCCATGGTATTACCTCTCCATTGAATGTTAGGTTTGTGGTGGGTTTACGCTCATACCTTTTGGTGTAGTACACGGCTGTGGACTTGCTGGCATTGATCTTAATGCGACACATCCGGCACCACATTTCGAGGTGAGCTAGCGCATCCTGGAGATCTTGCGTCACCACTGAAGGTTGGAATGACTCGACCATTATTGCTGTGTCATCAGCATATAAGGCAGGCAGGATTTAGACCTGGAAGAAATTGCACCTCCCAGATTTTGCATCTAACTCAGCACATTGAAGATGGCTTTGAGTTTAAAAGGAAGTCACAGGCGTCGCATTTGTTGATCTCACAGCGGCGTATGACACGGTAAACCACAGACTCCTGTTAAGAAATTTCACAGTCTTACTAAAGATCTTGAGTTAACATGACTGGTAGCTACACTTCTTCATAACCGCCGATTCTTTGTTGAATTTCAGGGTCGGCGAAATCGTTGGCGAACTCAAAAGAACGGCTTGCCTCAAGGAAGTGTACTGGCGCTTTTGTTATTTAATATATACACAAATGATCAGCCACAGCCTCAAGACACCAAGAGTTTTATCTATGCTGATGACCTTGCTCTCGCTGTCCAGTCAGATAGTTTTGAAGAGATAGAATGCACCCTGAAAGCTGCCCTAGAAGAACTCGGCAACTACTATGATCAAAACCAACTTGTGCCAAACCCGAACAAAACGCAAGTTTGTGCATTCCATCTACGACATCGACAAGCCAACAGGAAACTCGTTGTGACATGGAATTGAGCTACGCTAGACCACAGCTTCCATCCGAAATACTTGGGCGCCACTCTCGATCGCAGTCTCACCTTCAAGGTGCACTGTATGAATGTAAAACAAAAGGTCTCTCTCAGGAACACACTACTTAGAAAACTTGTTGGATCTACTTGGGGCACACACCCACAAACTGTTAGAACTACTGCACTAGCCTTATGTTACTCCGCCGGTGAACATGCCTGTCCAGCGCGGTACAAATCTGCCCACGCAAAACAGATTGATGTGGCACTCAGTGAAAGCTGTAGAATAATTACTGGTGTCCTGAAGCCAACTCCTCTCGAGAATATCAATTACCTTGCCGGTATTGCTCCTTGTGACGTCAGGAGAGAGGTTGCTGCTAACAACGAAAGGCTTAAAACAAATTTAATGCCTTCACATCCACTCTTTGGATACCAACCTGCCCAACGAAGATTGAAGTCCAGGAAAGCATTTTTAACATCTTCAGAACACCTGGAAGGATCATCGGACAAAGCCAGGATTACCAAATGGAAACAAAAGACCCCCGGCCTATTGAAATGGGTCGAACCACGGGAAGTGTTGCCTCCCGGTCACACCGAGGATTGGTTGACATGGAGGTCCTTAAACAGACTTAGATCTGGAGTGGGTAGAACCAGAGCGACTCTACAGAAATGGAACTTCCCCATCGATTCGGCCTTTTGTGACTGTGGTGAACTTCAGACAACTGAACACCTGCTATGTTGTCCCTTGTGTCCATCAAACTGCACAGTGGAAGACTTGGTGCTGGCTAATCCAAATGCCCTTGAAGTGGCCAAATTTTGGGCCGAATCTGTATGACATATATTGTTGCAGACCTTTTACTTGTATATATTTCTGTACATAGTTTGTTTCTTTTAAATGTAGTATTATTCTCTTGTATTTCTGATTCGGATAAAGAAAGAAAGCATATAAGGCGAGTTCCGTTCTATTGGTTGTGGGTGTGTCGGCGCAGAAGTGTAAGTAGAGGTAGTGGCCCATTATGGAGCCTTGGGCTACGCCCGCTCTTGTATGTATGTTCAGTCTTCACCCCTAAGGCTGGTTTGATCCTCAGATCCTCAGCAGCTCTGCCATCAGCTGTCATAGATGGTCTAGGCATCACTGAAGAGGCGTACTAGAGAAATGAGGAGTGAGGTAGTTTCCCGTTGCTTTCCTCACCGAGCCAGAAGTTGCTATTACATATCAGTTTGCCAAGCCCACTGAAATGCATGCACCAACCGACCCTATGAGCAACATTTTCACACCATTCATAGCAGGGACTGGCCGCAGAAGGAATGGCATTACTAGCATCGCTCATACCTCAGTCACTTTCATAGTGTCAAAGCCAAGGAAAAGACAGAGACAGATCAATGAAAGTAACACATTTGCTCTAGCCCATACCAGAAGACATAGTACACTGTAAACACTAGGTCCTGCCAGCAAAGGCATACGCCCGCTCTTACTTGTAGGGTTATTGATTTTTCTCCTGCTACCTCGACGTAGAACGTTCTGTTATTTGAGATAACTATCAGCCTCCAGTAGACAGAGTTGAGTCCTTTGGAGTGTAGCTTGTATAGCAGGCCTTCTTGCCCACACCCTATCGAAGGCCTGGGCTACGTGCAGGTATACAGTGCCTCTTCCTTTCTTTGTGTTTAATGTCTTTGCAATAGCATTTACTATTCGTAAGAGTTGCTGGACCGTGGAGTGTTCTCTTCGGAACCCAAACTGTTGTTCGGAGATTTTGTGGTGTATATTGGCATCTATCACTAATCTTCAATATATCAGTCTTTCCAGGATTTTTCCCAGTCCATCCAGGAGACTGATGGTCCTGTCGTTCTTGGGATAGTCCCTCTTCTTCCCTGGTTTAGGGAGTATGATAATGTTGATAATGTTTCCATGTTTCCACTGGGTAGGGAAGTGTCCCGTTCTTAGTACTGAGTTGTAGATAGCACAAAGCTTCTCCAGTGGGCTGCCGGTGGAAGGTTCTTAATTATCGTATTACTAATTCCATCGGGGCCGGGAGCTTTGCTGTTAGGTAGGCGTTTTATTATATTTCTAATCTCCTGGATCGTGATCTGGGGTATTCGTGGTTTTCTTTTTCAGCGGTGGTACGTATTTTCTTTACCTCCTCTTCTATTTCCTGTGTAAATTGAGGATAAACGTTTTCGTTTGGCTGGAGCTGCTCCTCTAGTGTACGAGATAGTAGTTCAGCCTTCTCTGCGTTTATAACGGCTGTTGTGTTGCCGTTTTCTTCGCGTAATGTAGGGATGACATTAGGTTTTCTCTTGAGGGCTATTATCTTGTACCGAGAAATTGCGGAGTGTAGTGTTCCATTGCTCATTCTTGTGCTCCATAATCTCTGCGGCACATTTTCTCCTTAACATGTTCTATGACCTTTTGTGTTGGTCCACTCGGATTTTCTGCCATCTGTAGCGGGCGATATTTTTCAGCTTTATTAAGAACTGAAATCGGTCCGGTAGATCTTCATTCTTCCTCTGTGTGGGTGGTGCTGTGGCGGCTTTGGCAGCAGTACATATGGAGTCTGCTAGCTTCTGCACCTCACTGTCAATAGCCGCTGGGTTGTCAAGACTGGGTAGGCTGTCTGTTGTATGTTCTTCCATGAAGCTTCGAAAGTCCTTCCATTTGATATGTTTCGTTGGGATGGCCTTCGACTTTTTCACGTTCATTGCTGCCGTGGATTCGTCCTCAGTTTCCATAAGCACTGGGCTGTGGGCCGACTCCGTCGCCCAGATAGTGGTTAGCTGAATTTCGTTGTTGATATCCTGTGTAAGTACTATGTCTATCGTATTCGGCTGATGGTTCGTATTAAATGGTATATGTAAAATCTGAAGGTCCCATGATGTTTATATTGCTGTTCTCGCAGTACTCAAACATTTTACGGCCAGGAGTATTTGTTAGTTTGTTGTTAGTTTGGAGTTCCAGACTTCATGTTTTGCGTTTATATCCCCAGCTAGAATGGTAGGTATTCCAGAGTGAAATATGAGCTCCAGGTCCCTGGTTTCATGCGGTCGTCGGTATCCAGATACTTGGGATTTCTCGGCATGATCGGTCAGCTTTGATTCTGAAAAGAAAAGAAAAAACATTACATAACACTTAGGATCACTGTGTGGGGAAACTTTCGGGCAGTCTCAAAGTTACCCCACTCAGGGCGGACTATTTACAATGTTGAGGTTATAAAGTAACATGCACGTATTAAAAAAAAAATACTATAAAATAAATGTCAAATCATCCACTTTGCAAAATACTTACCTGTCAATATTGTAATATGCAGTTTTCTTCTAGCTTATGAAAGTTTCCGGAGCAACAAGGAAACTTGAAAATATGAACTGAGAAACAAGTAAGCTGTGTTCAGTCGACTGTGGAACAACAGCTGTTAAACGGTGCTGCGAGATGTCAGCACATACTAGCGGTTCCGGTAGCAGTGATTGTGCGCCATTTCAAAACGAATAGCGTTGGCGGGAAATGCAACTGCTGAAAATTACGCACTGTACCAAAGTAGCACCCTCCGTCCCAAAGTTACCCCGTTTTACGGTACTTAAATAGTGTTCAGAATTTATAATGACCTTCTTTAAATAATAATTAACTATCAGAAATATTTTATGTTAAAATACCAACAAATATATTTTTATTATACCGTATATTAATATAATGTTGTCAAAATAGAAATATTTGACTGAAATCAGAAACAATGCTACAATTTATTATTTAGGCTTTACTAACTAACAATGGTAAGTTTCAAAATAATAAACCCAAGACTACTGCACCTGAGACATTTTGAAAATTAACATTTAAGAGATAGACATAACATAATTCCAGAAATATTTGCTCCATGTACACAAACTTTCAATGTTTTCTTAATTAAGGCCATATTAAATAGCTCCCAAAATTTTGTTTAAATAGAACTCTGTCTGTCTGTTAGGTCATCAGCCCAGAGGCTGGTTGGATCCTCAAATAGCACCACCAAAGGTTATGCGGATAGCAGATATCTTGGATTCTGGAGGTCAAATGGACTGTATCGCGATTGACCTGTCTAAAGCATTTGATAGGGTGGATCATGGGAGACTACTGGCAAAAGTGAGTGCAATTGGACTAGACAAAAGAGTGACTGAATGGGTTGCTATATTTCTAGAAAATAGATCTCAGAGAATTAGAGTAGGTGAAGCTCTATCTGACCCTGTAATAATTAAGAGGGGAATTTCTCAAGGCAGTATTATCGGACCTTTATGTTTTCTTATATATATAAATGATATGAGTAAAGGAGTGGAATCGGAGGTAAGGCTTTTTGCGGATGATGTTATTCTCTATAGAGTGATAAATAAGTTACAAGATTGTGAGCAACTGCAACGTGACCTCGAAAATGTTGTGAGATGGACAGCAGGCAATGGTATGTTGATAAACGGGGTTAAAAGTCAGGTTGTGAGTTTCACAAATAGGAAAAGTCCTCTCAGTTTTAATTACTGCGTTGATGGGGTGAAAGTTCCTTTTGGGGATCATTGTAAGTATCTAGGTGTTAATATGAGGAAAGATCTTCATTGGGGTAATCACATAAATGGGATTGTAAATAAAGAGTACAGATCTCTGCACATGGTTATGAGGGTGTTTAGGGGTTGTAGTAAGGATGTAAAGGAGAGGGCATATAAGTCTCTGGTAAGACCCCAACTAGAGTATGGTTCCAGTGTATGGGACCCTCACCAGGATTACCTGATTCAAGAACTGGAAAAAATCCAAAGAAAAGCAGCTCGATTTGTTCTGGGTGATTTCCGACAAAAGAGTAGCGTTACAAAAATGTTGCAATGTTTGGGTTGGGAAGAACTGAGAGAAAGAAGAAGAGCTGCTCGACTCAGTGGTATGTTCCGAGCTGTCAGCGGAGAGATGGCGTGGAATGACATTAGTAGACGAATAAGTTTGAATGGCGTTTATAAAAGTAGGAAAGATCACAATATGAAGATAAAGTTGGAATTCAAGAGGACAAATTGGGGAAAATATTAATTTATAGGAACGGGAGTTAGGGACTGGAATAACTTACCAAGGGAGATGTTCAATAAATTTCCAATTTCTTTGAAATCATTTAGGAAAAGGCTAGGAAAGCAACAGATAGGGAATCTGCCACCTGGGCGACTGCCCTAAATGCAGATCAGTATTAATTGTGTTGTTGTTATAAGGAAATCCCAAAAACCAATGGCAGCACCAAAATGAGACGTACTAGGCAAGATGAGGAGTGAGGTAGTTTGCCATTGCTTTCCTTACTGGGTCAGAAAGTAATATTGCAGCACGACTAATCCTATGAGTAGCACCTTTCATAACACTCAGATGCACTAGTCGTGTTCTGAATGTCATTACTCAGCACTACCCCTACCCCAGCAGCTTCCATATTGTCACAGCCATGGATGAGACTGGGACTTCGGTGGAAGCTACACTTTACTCTGGCCTGTGCCAAGAGACGGATGCAAAAGTACTGAATCCATCAAGAAATGACAGCAGGCAGATAAATAGAACTAAATTAAAGAAAGTATAGATTTCAGTAGGGTCTCTCCGTAACATTTTATTTTAAACATTTCTGCCATTACAACTTTTCACCGAATTAAGTCTAAATGAGACCATTTCTCCACAACCGTTGATCATATTAACTCGGTGTTGCGGCTGTGTTCAGCATAACGTTAATATTTACTCTATGTGGTTCATGTATAGTACGGGCTGAAAATATATTAATGTGCATTTTGAGTGGCTCGCATAGCAGAGCGCCGATTTTCTGAGCTAATGAGAAGAACGGGTATTAAGCTAGGTCCAAAATAACAAGAACACCAAATGACGAAAATATACTATATATCGTCTATTTTTTGAAATGCTTACCTGTTATGGGATTGGTAACTTCCAGTCACTTAAACTATACAAAATTTTCATACGGTTCGCGGCAAATGACGTCTTACTCTCCGATGCTTCAGGTTCTGTGTTTTAAAGTTCTATGTATTTTAATCTACTAAACCTGCACAAATTAACCTATAAACTCACGGGAAACGACGCGTTGTTTTGAGACATTTTAGGCTTTGTTACCTACAGTACAGTATGTTGTAAGTGCAATGGTAATGTTATTAATGTTATGTTATTCACTTATGTTAAAACCCAGTCATTGTGTCAATTCATTGTATTCACTCTTTAAGATGTGTATTGTTATTATTGATATGCAAAGTGCTTAAAAGAATATTGATCTTTGAGCCTCCATGCAATAATTTACAAAATCTCTTATTGGTTATGTTTGTTTTGCTTACAGATAAAGCGCGCTCCCCACTTCTGATACCGTATCCTGACTGGCGGACCAACAACTACCGCTCGAATAAGGAAGCACCCAACACTGTCCATATCACATCAACGTATCGGGTACGAGCTGACCCTTGCGACCGCTTATGGGTGATCGACACAGGATTAGCAGATACCGGGACAGGGCAAGTGCGGAAGATCACTGCCCCTCAGATCCTCATCTACGATCTCAACACCGACAGGCTCATCCGCAATTACTTCCTTAAAGATGAAGACTACAGAAATACATCGTTCCTCGCGAACATCGCTATAGATGTTACAACAAAAACATGCCAAGACGCTTTTGCATATATACCCGACCTTGGTGCATTTGGTCTCGTCGTTTATAATTACAGAACGAATACGTCCTGGCGGGTAGAACACCACTATTTCTATTTCAATCCTTTGAGAGGAAATTATACAATAGCAGGCATCAATTTTCAGTGGATGGACGGTGCTTTTGGAGTTTCCCTCTCGGAAGTCAAGAAAGATGGATTCAGAACTCTTTACTTTCATTCCCTCTCAAGTTATGAACAGTTTTCTGTTTCAACGCGAATTCTTCGCAATGAATCTCTATCAAGAACGAGTTTTAACGAGTTTAAACATTTAGGTTCCAGAGGTCCAAACAGTCAAGCCACGGGCAGTTACTACCACGAGAAAACAGGAGTAATGTTTTACATGGAAATACTGAAACATGCAGTAACATGTTGGAACACAAAGAATAGTGTAGATGGTAATGTAGACATTGTTGCTTCAGATCCTATCGCCAAAGAGTTTATATATCCTAGTGACATTACAGGAGATAAATTTGATTATCTCTGGTTCATCACCAACAATCTTCCTGTCTACATTTACAGAGAGGAGGATATATCACAGTTCAATTACTTTGTATTCAAAGTCCCTATTTACGAGGCAATCAAAGGCACTTTGTGTGATCCTAAATTAATTAAATCACAATATCCTTGGTCAGGGACGATACATTTTCCAGTAGTATACTAACTCTCTACACGTAATATCGCGGTTACAAGTGAAAGATACCGTACATCTCGTGTTTCAGTATCTTAGCCTAATAAAGGCTCTTCTCGGAAAGTCTAGACACTTTACGTACCAGTAGGTATTCCATTCCGTTACAATAATCCCGGCATCTCCTTTGAAAATATGACCAATATTTTAGTGACAATCCTTATTTTAACGGTTGGAGTGAGTGATTATCAGAATCTGTACCGTTGGCCACATCCTGAGAAGGAGATCTATCACAATCAAATATAGATCAAGCAATAAAACTGCACTTCTCATAAACGAGCAGAACAACTTCAAACCACAGTGTAAAAGGTAAGGTGTAGGACATACTACAGCGTCTGCAGTTACTCCAACAACGCACGCAAAAGAAACAAGGATTACAAAAGTAACTAATTTGTTAAGGTAAAATGTGTACACTTATTAGCGGGATAGTACTTTGTACGAATAAAACAGTGTGCTGTCTACTCGCAAGACATTTAGTAATATTACGAATAAAATACTGCCTGTCTTATAGATCTAATTTAATGTAGGATGACCGAATTACTACACACACACGCACGCACACACGTAATTACTCGTATATTCAATCATGAATGACCTCACTCCACTAATTTCTGTCTATTTACAAAGTCTCTGTCCTCCCCTCAGTAGGTAGTCCGGACAGCTGGTATTACGTGAGTCGGCGATAATTCTGACTGAGAGCTCACCATTCACTTGTCCCCGCACGCTCAGTCACTTGTCACAGCAGCCGCATGCAGACACCTTTGAACATACAGCCTGTTACCAATCACGACGCACGACGACTGTTCCTTGGCTCGATTCCAGATTATATATATGTGTATGTCTTATGATGACGATGGGATAGGAAAGGGCTATGAGTGGAAAGGAATCGACCGTGGTCTTAATTAAGGTACAACCCCAGCATTTTCCCGGCATGAAAATAACGGAAAACCATCTTCAGGGCTGCGGACAGTGGAGTTCGAACCCGAGACCCTCTGAACCTAAGACACTGTGCTGACCATTGAGCCAAGGAGCCGACCATAACAAGAGATTAAAATGATAAGTTCTGAACGCAAGGCTATATTAAGTACTTATATATTACAGTATGCACTGCAATTTCATTTTCAGCTCGGTGCGATATGTTCCGTAGACTGATTGCTTCATTGTGGCCTATTGTTTCTGTAATTTCCATAGATGGTACCTTCTGCAAATGGTACAGAAATTTACTTCGACAAGAAGTGATCCACAGTGTAAAAGGTAAGGTGTAGGACATACTACAGCGTCTGATTAGAACATGCAGTTAGTCCAACAACGCACGCAAAAGAAACAAGGATTACAAAAGTAACTAATTTGTTAAGGTAAAATGTGTACACTTATTAGCGGGATAGTACTTTGTACGAATAAAACAGTGTGCTCCTTTGACGAAATCAGACATCAATTTTTACTGTAAGTATTGTAGGTGACGAAAGTGTGCAATAAGAACTCCTACGTACTGTTTCGGAGCTACGAGTGTACACACCAGAAACTAGTCAGGTTGTGGAGACAATTTCAAAGTATGCTTGCGCAACGTACAGTAAACCCAGCAGGATCATATAAAAACAACAGTCAGGTTGCGAAAACTCCCGCAGAGAGACTAATGTAAACTCCATCACCATGAGTTATCTACCGATCTCCGTTGCCTTGATCATCATAGCCATTCAATCAGACCTAGGACTGGGTATGCTCAACGCACAAGTTCGGTTAAAAATGTTCACTCGCAGTATACCACAGTATATTTTGTTATCTTGCTTAATAATGAAGCTCCTTTGACGAAATCAGACATCAATTTTTATTGTAAGTATTGTAGGTGACGAAAGTGTGCAATAAGAACTCCTACGTACTGTTTCGGAGCTACGAGTGTACACACCAGCTCCTCCATTCCAGAAAGAAGTGCAGTGGTAGCTGCATGAGATTTCGTTTATTTCATGTTTGGTTACAAGATGGCAGTTTCATAAGAGAAGTTCTATAATAACATACAAATCAAAAGTTTGAAACAAAGGTAATAATCTTTCTCGATGGAATTTACGTCCCTTTTACGTTTTGACCCTCGGAACTACATGCCGAACTTAATACGTTTTTGTCTAGGTGCTACTTTAAAAACAGACAGGTACGAACGAAGTTTTTTGTCGTCCACTTGCGCAAGTGTCTAGAATTTCGTGAAGTGGTTAATTCGAGTACAATACTGTGCACATTCTGATATTTAAAAGACTGAATTAGTGGTCCCATAATAAATATCACATCCCCAAATTAGAAATTAATTATTAGATAACCATGGAGTAATCGACTGACTGACGAAGTTCGTATGGATATAGAAAGTATCTTCATGAGCTTCCACAAACGGCTACTGCATGTGCATAAGGCTTGAATCGGGTTGATAATCCTGTTGTTTTACGACTAAAACACCAACAACAACGACCATGATCTATAGCTGAAGTTCACATAGAATCACATCTGAACAATGTTCAAGGGAATTCGTATTTATATTATATAAGATTTATCCATATAATATACAAATTCTTGCCATTTTCCATTGCCAGGAATAGTAAGGAATATCCATACAGCACACGGCTTATACTGTTACTTCTCACAGTAGGTACTCACCATCGGCATCCAGCACTTTTTGTCAACATGCCTCCAGCTGCGCAATGCCCAGGCGGTAAAAGGTGAAGAAAGAAATCTTCGAATGCCCGTCGCACGTCTGGAAGGATTTCTCACGAAGATGGTTATCCAAGGTATGGAAGAGGTTGGGGCAATGTCTGGAAAGTACGGTGGATGACACGGTGTCTTCGAGTGAAGACACTGTATCGCATTCCTGACCACTCGCACCGGATGCTGCGGGATGTCGTGCAGGAGCAGTACACCGTCGCGATTAACCAATGCTCTGCAGTACCCGTTGCACACGTTCCACTACTGAGAAGATAAAGTCGCATTGACGGTTTAGTAGCAGCTTGTAAGGCACCACTTGGCAACTGGTCCACTAGGTACAGGACAGAATTTTGCGTCAGGTAGTGGTGGTTTTGCAGGGTGATGCACAAGTTCTCGTCGTGTCAACCAGTGCTTGGTACGCCTGAGATTGTCATACAGGACGCCCTTTCTGTCACAGGTGAGCACTCGGTCGAATATGAGTGTGGTGCGAGAAGGCAACGAAAGACATTTTGCCATTCGTTGCTTGTTGGCTTCCGGCAGTGTGTAGGGTTCCCGCTTGCTAAACTTGAAAGCCTTTTCTGTGCGGTGCAGAAGAAGTCGGACTGTTTCATCTGACACCTGTGATCGTAAAGCAAGGTCAGCACCTGCTTGGCTGCTGTCCTCCTCTATGGCCGTCTTAAGGCCCTTATCATCCCGCACCTGTGACTGCCCAATTCGGAGTGTGCCAAGAAGTCAAATCAACCGGCCGAAACTTCTGGAATCAGCACCTGGCGGTGCGGCCATTTACACTATTATTCTCAAAAGACTTGTCATGTTCGGCTACTTGATGTGGCTGCGGACAAGCCCATTTTAAAAATCATAAGGCAGACAACCCCGCACGATTTCCTTAGACACCTCCATTTCTCTTCGCCACTTTTTGGAGCTATGACGGCTGCAAGTGCGCAAAGCACCTGTACCGGGCAAGGTTCCCCCCGCCCCTTCCTCTCCGAACACACTCAAGAAATGTGCTATGTGCTGGCAATCGAAAACGGCAAGAACTTATTTGGTTACCTTGTATTATAAGAGTTTCTATACGGCATGTTAATCATAAAATTAATGAAGTGTGTATAACATAAAATTCAAAATAAATTTAAAATGGTTGAATGTTATTTTTTTAAATGCTTAGGCCTGTATTAGTCATGATATCGTCACCCGTCCTTTTGATTGGCAAGAAATGTTAAGGGAAATAAAATCTTGTAAATCTATGCACGGTAGTGCTTATTTAGATTGATTATCTTCTCCTCCCCGCTCGTTCCTCGATTGCTCCGATGCTCTGGTCCCTCGGTCTTGTCTAGCCAATACGAGAGCGCGTGTATTTTTAAGAGGCATCGGCGCAGCCGCGGAAGAAGAGAGAGGAGCAGACAGGAACCAGAGGCCCTGAAGGGACCACAGTAAACCCAATGCTTTATTCTCCATTATACATTGTCCTCGACGAATTTAAGGTTCCTGGCCCTTTCTAACACAATATTCATTTCCAACTACAAAAATGTTGAAAGGCAGTGAAGCAAAAATGACTGCTTCTTCTTCTTCTCCTTCTTTATCTGTTTACCCTCCAGGGTCGGTTTTAGCCTCAGGCTCAGCGAGGGATCCCACCTCTACCGCCTCAAGGGCAGTGTCCTGGAGCTTCAGACTCTGGGTCGGGTATACAACTGCGGAGAATGACCAGTACCTCGGCCAGCCGGCCTCACCTGCTATGCTGAACAGGGGCCTTCTGGGGGGATGGAAATATTGGAAGGAATAGACAAGGAAGACGGAATGAAGCTGCCGTGGCCTTACGTTAGGTACCATACCGGCATTTGCCTGGAGGAGAAGTGGGAAAACACGGAAAACCACTTCCAGGATGGCTGAGGTGGGAATCGAACTCACCTCTACTCAGTTGACCTCCCGAGGCTGGGTGGACCCCGTTCCAGCCCTTGTACCACTTTAAATTTCGTGGCGGAACCGGGAATCGAACCCGGGCCTCCGGGGGTGACAGCTATTCACACTAACCACTACACCACAGAGGTGGACAAAAAAAAAAAAAAAAAAAAAAAAAAACTGCAATTGAGGCAAAATTAGGTTTGGTTGATCTTCATGCTTAATTTAGTGTTGAGCGTGTGACATAACACAAAATGAGAAAACGAGAATTAAGGTATGGTAGACTGTAAGAGTCACATGCAAAATGCAAAGAAGAGAGACATTGTGACTCTGTTATCAGCAATGGGGTATAAAAATAAGTCAGTTGCCGCTTACCGAGCGACTGGTTGCGCGTGTTAGAGTCACGTAGCAATCAGCTTGTATTCGAGAGATAGTGGGTTCGAACTCCACTGTCGGCAGTCCTGAAGATGGTTTTCCGTGGTTTACCATTTTCACACCAGGCTGTACCGTAATCAAGGCTACGGCCGTTTCCTCCCTCCTCCTAGACCTTTCCTATCCCATCGTCACGGTAAGACCTATTTGTGTCGGTCTGATGTAAAATAAATTGTATTGTTGCATTTGCCATTTTACAAAAAATATTGTATAGGGTAATAAATATTTACAAGAAAATGACGATGATGGTGATGATGATGATGATGATGATGATGATAATTCATTTCTTTACGAGGACTGAATATTGCTTTGATTGTGCTTGAAAAAATGCTTGTGAATATAAATTGTAAACTTAACTTGTAATAATGAATGTTTAATTGTAACACTAAGGTTTAAATATAAAATAACTATTACTCCAACTTTCCTTTTAGCGGAACGGTATTTCTTTTGCAATTGTTCGAAACTGAACTCTCATGTCAAAATGTAATAAACGTGGACATCGTTTCCAAAACGTACCAAGCCCAAAATGACTTTCATTAATAAATGAATAACAAAGGGATACATATCGTCGTGGTGTTTAAAAAAATGGTTCTTGATAGTGGATGAATGTATGAGCAAAGACTGAGGTATCTTTTGTTATATTTCATCAGTGTATTTTTTCAATTCAATTTCTTCAGGTGGATTTGGTACCTTTTGGAAACAAGCTTCTCAATTATAAAGCAGAAGTGTTCAGCGTGTGTCCTATATTTCGGTTTTCATGCATGAAATGCGTTTATTCTTCTTCTTATTATTATTTATCTGTTTACCCTCCAGGGTCGGTTGTTCCCTCGGACTCAGCGAGGGACCCCATCTCTACTGTCTCAAGGACAATGTCCTGGAGCTTCAGATTCTGGTTAGGGGAATACAACTGGGGAGGATGACCAGTACCTTGCCCAGGCAGCCTCAACTGCTATGCTGAACAGGGGCCTTGCTGGGGATGGGAAGATTGAAAGGGAGAGGCAAGGAAGAGGCCTTTTTCCTTAAGTGAGGTACCATCCCGGCATTTGCCTAGAGGAGAAGTGGGAAACCACGGAAAACCACTTCTAGAATGGCTGAGATGGGAATCGAACCCTTCTCTACTCAATTGACCTCCCGAGGCTGAGTGGACCCCGTTCCAGCCCTCGTACCACTTTTCAAATTTCGTGGCAGAGCCGGGAATCGAACCTGGGCCTCTGGGGATGACAGCTAATCACACTAACCACTACACCACAGAGGCAGACTTATTATTATTATTATTATTATTATTATTATTATTATTATTATTATTATTATTATTATTATTATTATTATTATTATATGAGTTGTTTTACGTCGCCACGACACAGATACGTCTTATGGCGACGGTGGGATAGGGCAGGGCTTGGAGTGGGAAGGAATAAATCGTGGCCTTAATTAAGGTATAGCCCCAGCATTTGCCTGGTGCAAAAATGGCAAACGACAGAAAACCATCTTCAGGGCTGCCCACAGTGAGGCTCGAAGCCACTATCTCCTGAATGCAAACTTACAGCTGCACGCCCCTGACGGCATGGCCAACTCGCTCGGTATTATTATTATTATTATTATTATTATTATTATTATTATTATTATTATTATTATTATTATTTAAATATAGCATATCGTCGTTGCGCCTGCAAAAAGCGCTATGTGAAATATTTCAGCTCAGAACTTTGGCCGGTAAGGTTCTGTCATCTAAGGTGCAATATTGTGCGAGCTGTCACAATTCTCGCTCTTATAACAAATGTACTGCGGGTCAGCATTTCTCCCAGAACTTCATCACAAAACGGTATTTCCAGGGGCAAAGACGATATGCTTACATACCGTATAAATCTAATAATGGAGCCGAGCGAGTTGGCCGTGCGGTTAGGGAGAGCAGCTGTGAGTTTGCATTCGGGCGATAGTAGGTTCGAACTCCACAGTTGACAGCCCTGAAGGTGGTTTTCCGCGATTTCCCATTTTCACATCAGGCAAATGCTGGGGCTATACCTTAATTAAGGCCACAGCCGCTTACTTCTCACTCCTAGCCCTTACCTATTCCATCGTCGCCATAAAACCTATCTGTGTCGGTGCGACGTAAAACAGATTGTAAATTGTCTACTAATGGCTTTTGTCCTTAATCTCGTAATCCCATGAATTTGTTGAATAAAAACTTTTGGAGGAGATTTAAGTTTCAAATTCAGACATAGCCATGTGGTCGCTAACATAAATCGTACCTGCTGCACTGCTATGTTTTGTCTCTACTCTCTGAGTCTTCTTTTATTGCGTCATCTGCCCCGCGGTTGCAACGATGCGTTGTGGTGACTTTTGATCCTGCCACAACTGCTTTAGGATACTTTTGTTGTTTGATTCTGTTACCGCACGAATTTAACAGGTTTTACAAAAACTGGAGTGGGCACGCTAATTGTGAATTTATTCTGCATATTTCGTACGTACAGACCTGGTTGACCGCTACGGCTATGGAGCCAGGCTCTGCATTGGGGGAACGAGTAACTTCGAACTCCACTGTCGACTGTTCTTAGAATGGTTTTCTGTGGTTTTCCTTTTTTACTTCCAGGCAAATGCTGGGACAGTTCCTATTAATAGGACACAGCCGATTCCTTTCATCTACTTACTCAATTTCATTCTACTTCATATTCGGCTCTATGGCTAAATGGTTAACATGTTTACCTTTGGTCCAAGGGATTCCGGCTTCGATTCCAGACCAGGTCGGGGAATTTAGCTTTTATTACCTAATTCTTTTCGTTGGGGGGAGGGGTGCCGTCTTCATTAGAATTCATATTAGGTGGTCCCCCATCCTCACAGACGCGTAGGTCAGCTATATGGTGTCATCTAGAAAGACCTGCACAAGGCCTCTCCGGATGCCACACGCCATTACTGTTATTATTATTATTATTATTATTATTATTATTATTTCATCTTCATTAACTACTCAACTGAGGCTGGCGTCAAGAAGGGCATCCAGACGTAAAAATTGCCATAGAATTGCATCTCGTCCGCCTCTGTGGTGTAGTGGTTAGTGTGATTAGCTGCCACCCCCGGAGGCCCGGGTTCGATTCCCGGCTCTGCCATGAAATTTGAAAAGTGGTACGAGGGCTGGAATGGGGTCCACTCAGCCTCGGGAGGTCAAATGAGTAGAGGTGGGTTCGATTTCCACCTCAGCCATCCTGGAAGTGTTTTTCCGTGGTTTTCCACTTCTCCTCCAGGCAAATGCCGGGATGGTACCTAACTTAAGGCCACGACCACTTCCTTCCCTATTCCTTGTCTGTCCCATACAATCTTCTCATCCCCCGCAAGGCCCCTGTTCAGCATAGCAGGTGAGGCCGGCTGGGCGAGGTACCGGTCATCCTCCCCAGTTGTATCCCCGACCCAGAGTCTGAAACTCCAGGGCACTGCTCTTGAGGCGGTAGAGGTGGGATCCCTCGCTGAGTCCGAGGGAAAAACCGGCCCTGGTGGGTAAACAGATAAGAAGGAAAAGAATCATTTCATCTCACCTCATCCCCCACCCCGTATCAATAAACGGAACTAAGGGGAATAGAGATGCATATCTTGTACGTAAACGAGTGAAAAGTTATCATTTCTTCAGTACCTTCTGCCATATAAACATATTTTGTGAAGATGTGGCCTCTCGCCAAGGCGGACACTGTTCGAATACCCAACGATGCATGTGGGATTTTTGAAATGAAAAGTCACGACCCTGTGGTTCGGATTCCACGTAAAACTGGAGGTCCTTTAGCTAAGGTTACGAGATCAACAGTCACGTAAAATTAAAAGCTTGCTTTAAGGATGTCTATCACAACTGCCGCATGATGTTCGTATCTTTACAGAGCCCAGGCGTGTGCTGGCTAATATCTGCTCGTTCACCTTCATAAATCAGGCGTGGTTGTTTACAACATACGGAGTGGCAGTTCTGGGAATGTAAGTAGCTGAATAGGTCGGCTGTCACAATAAATTATCATTAGAAATCCGGCTCCATGGCTAGGTTAGCGTTCTGGCCTTAGGTCCAGGGGGTCCCGCGTTTAACCTTCTTTGGTTAATTCCGATGGTTCGGAGGATGTGTGTGTGTGTCGTCTTCATCATTAAAATTCATCATAGGTAGGGCCTCATCCTCCTAGCGGGCCGATGACCTAGATGTTAGGCCCCTTTAAACAACAAGCATCATCATCATCATCCTAGCCGCGCAGATCGCATACATCGTGTCAACTCGAAAGACCTGCACCGGGCCTCTTCGGAGGACACAAGCCATTAAAATTAACATCAAAAGAGTACAGTAGATTACGGGAGTACATTCATCGGAATATTAGGTGCACCATTAACACAGCTTTGTCAACGAAGTGTTCAAACCAGAGACTGGTTGGATGCTCGAAATAGTACCACCAAAGTTTACACAGTCATTGGGAAAGAGAAGTGGCGGCGTGCAAGACATACCATTAGAGGTAGTTTGTAACTGCTTTCCTTGCTCGGCCAGAAAGTGCTATTGCAGAACAACTGGCCATATGAATAACACCTCTCACAACACTGATGCAGTATTCGTGCTCCGAATGTCATTAGTCAGCACCTCAGTATCCTCCATGTAGTTACATACATCAGACTGGGACGAACTACTTACAATTTCCTCCTACCTGTGCAAAGAGACAGATAGAAAAACGCTGCATCTGTCGAGAAATAGCAACAGCCAGTCACAGGTATTTAAATTCGCATTAATTCCTGAAAGGGACTGCCTGATCGAGATGGTAAAGGCGTACTTTATTCACCCGGAAATATCTAGGTTCGATTCCCCTTTAAGCAGTCGACAAATGTAAAACTGAGACTTCAGTTGCCACAGAGGCATATAGGCTTGTACTAAAAGTAATCATTAGATTAATTCCTGAAGCAAAAGAAGCTGGGTATAGAGCTTACCCATTTACCCTTTATCCCTTATCACTGAAATACATACATACTTTTTTTTTTACGAAGCATGATTTTTAAGTAAGTACCGGTTTTAAGTATGGCCGCAGCAGAACTTCGGTCATCGTTTAAAGCATCCGTAATCAGTACGTATATCGGTAGGCTAGCCACAAACACCTTTACGGACATTTTTGCCCGTATTTACGTTTGTTTGTGCGTATTGAAAATGCCTCTGACAATTAAACAGTCCCTCCGAGTGTGAAGTACGCGCTGTGATTCGTTTTCTAAATGCGAAAGACGTGAAAGCTGTTGAATTAATCAGCAGATTAGTGAAGTATATAGAAAACACTCCAGGAGCGAAGGAAAGGTAGGAAAATGGGCTAGAGCATTTAAAGAAGGCCGTACTAATGTACACGACGAGAAGCGTAGTGTGCGATCGTCTGTCATTACTGAAGATTTGGTGACTACCACTTGTTCCTGCACTTGAAAAAACATTTAAGAGGTCAGCGCAACGACAATGATGATGATGACCTAGAAACGACCGTACCGCAGTGGCGGACACATCTGGCAGTAGATTTCTATGAGTATGGAATTCAGAAGCTGGTTTCACGACATGACACGAGCCTTAATATGCTTGGAACTTATACAGACGGACATACTGTAAGTGTTCACACAGATGCCCATTGATCCATCAGTCAGTACAAAATCAGCACGGTAGCAAACTGCGCACGTTGTTCGATCTATCATGAACTGAAACGATACATTATGCATACATACGCTAAAATACGTACAGTAAAATCTTGATCGTACGTGACGAGATGAGGAAAATAAGGGCGAGCAGTGGTGGTATGCCTCGACAGAAGTCTACACACACCGGTGAAAGCTATCCACAAAACAGAGTAGTAGCCTACACACCAGTTCTGACTTGAACATTGAGGAGTGAACACAGTTACGAGCCTTGTTTGCATCAGAAGTGAATACAGGTGATTCGAGATGGAAAGGGAAAAATTACGAAGGAAACTACAATTGACGAAATAAAAATAATAGTAACTCTGCATGAAGAAGGCAAATCATACGACGAAATTGCACAAATCATTAAACGACGCAGATACACAGTGTGCAGTGTCATTAAGAACTTCAAAAATATTGCTAAATAAAGAGAGAAGTGACGTCCCCGTAAGCTCGCTCTGAGAGAAGAGAAGACGGTAATTAGGACAGTGCAAAAGATTCCGAAAATATCATCTTCCAAAATTGTAGCAGAACTTCAGAGTTGCATAGTAAACAGATACATTCTAAGTCCATTTGTAGAACTATTCATAGAGCTGGACATCATGCCCGAAGTCCCAGGAAACACAAAGAAGAGATTAGCATTTGCTCAAGAGTACGTAACGAAGGATGACGACTTCTGGAAAAATAGATATTTTTCAGATGAAACAAATTTAACATTTTTCGCCATGATGGAACAATGTCGGTGTGGAGGGAAATGAATACAGAGATTGAAACGGCCAACCTCCGGGCTACAGTTATACGACATAGTACCCTAAAATTGGGTCTAAAATCTGTTTACAACTTTCAGCAGGACAACGACCTAAACCATACTGCAAATAATGCTCGTTATTGGATTGTTTATAATGCACCTCATACCCTGAAAATCCCTCCTCAGTCCCCCGATCTTAATCCCATTGAACATTTTGCAATGAACTCTAACTACGAGTCAGAAAGCACCACATATCCAGAAAAAACCAGCTGAAAGAATTGCTTCTGCAAGAATGGAATACTATTGATAAAGAAGTCACAAGAAAATTAGTAGCTTCAATGCCCAACAGATTAAGAAGTTTTATTCGCACACACATTACTAAACCGTACACAAATGGTGACAAACGTGTAGTTTAAGTTGTTGTGGGAGCCTTTATGTCCACCCATAAAAAGACTAAAGACTAAATTTATTTTATTTTTTAATAAATCAGTTATTTCAAGTTTGTGTATTCTGTAACTAAATATACAGTTATAAACGAAATATATTTTTAAAATTATATTTTAAAAAACAATTATTATTGCCAATATGTGCATATGTCAAATGTCTCTACTGCTGTGTGAACACTTATGTCTGTGCGTGTATGTTGAAAAGTCGTTACAGGCTTACATGTAGACCACAGTGTGTAGCGTAGCGTGCAGTTATTTGTGTGTTCGCTCCGTGTGATTCACGCTCACTTAGAGTAGGGCAGTACGGAGTTGGTAGTTGTGTGGACATTTATTCGTGTCCTTCAGTGACTACGTCTACTAGTGTGTAGCCTAATGACATTCCTCGCAATTTAATTAGCAGTTAGTGCTATGGAAGGGGGCCTATATCCACGAACCTACTACGCTGGCGTAGCAGGGGGAGAGGTGATACTCGCACATGGTGCACCCCAGGTGGCGGATAGGGAGGTCCTAACCGGCTTGCCGGCGGACTTGAGGGAAATAAAATACCTCTCGCGGACCAAACACACAACCCCCTGTGGGTGGGGGACGCAGACGAAGAATACACCCACGGTATCCCCTGCCTGTCGTAAGAGGCGACTAAAAGGGGCGACCAAGGGATGATTGTCTTGCAACCATGAAACTACTTGTGATTAGTACCAACACGCGGAGAACATCATGGGTCGATTATACTTGCACGTAGTACCACTATATTAGGTACCAAATGGGTTTGTGATTTGCAGCACACAGGAGCACCGTGAGGTCGGCTTTTGCAGTACCTGTGATTAGTACCACCATATGAGCGGGACCATGGGATGATAGCTACCATGGTTCTGCCTTGCCTACGATTAGTACCCACTATATGAAGAACACCACGGGTTAGGGGAAGGTCCCTGTGTTTAGTACTCTTATGTGCTGAACACCATAGGGTTGCGTTGCCTGTAAATGGCGCCGCAATGTGAGAAGAACCATAGGTCTATAGTATATGTCGAATTTCATAACCTGTGAGTAGTACCATAATGTGTGGAATACCGCGAGTCTCTGCTACTTTTGATTAGTACCGCAGCGTGACAAATACCATGGTTCTACATTCCTAGCGATAAGTACCGTTATGAGGGGCCGATAACTTGGGTTTTGGACCTCCTTTATGATGCAAGCATCACCGATTCAATGTTATGCTATCGCAGCAGTCCCTTGGTCAGTAATCACATTGTTTTACGTCAGAATCTGTTAATGTGAGGCATTGCGGGTCGCATCCACTGATTGTTTTAAATTAATCTCCATCCATTCATTCTTGTGCCTTTGCTGGCAGGACCTAGTGTTTGCAGTGCACTATGTCTTCTGGTATGGGCTAGAGCAATTTTGTTACTTTCATTGATCTGTCTCAGCTTTATCCTTGGCTTTGACAATATGAAAGTGACTGAGGTATGAGTGATGCTAGTAATGCCATTCCTTCTGCAGCCAGTCCCTGCTATGAATGGTGTGAAAATATTGCTCATAGGGTCAGTTGGTGCTTGCATTTCAGTGGGCTTGGCAGACTGATATGTACTAGCAACTTCTGACTCGGTGAGGAAAGCAACGGGAAACTACCTCACTCCTCATTTCCCTAGTACGCCTCTTCAGTGATGCCTAGGCCATCTATGACAGCTTATGGCGGAACTGTTGAGGATCCAACCAGCCTTCGGGCTGAGGACTAAACATACATACATACATACATTCATTCTTCGTCCTCACGTTTTGAATTCTGGTCAGTGGAGAATTTTGGACTTTTAATTTGTCATTTCATTTCGTCTCATTTCGTACCATTAGGGGCCGATGACCTCGATGTTAGGCCCCTTTAAACAGCAAGCATCATCATCATCATCATCATCAGGGGGCCTATATGGGGAGGGCGGTCCTCCCCCATATCACCGACTAATGTGCTCACACCGAGCAGTATACAGCAGGTAACTCATAGCGTCGAGAGTGCTCTGGCGGTGCACTGTAATATGGAAGCGAGTTTTCCATCTGTTGTGCCGGCAAACAAGCGAGCATTATAAGAATCTTCAGGTAACATCGATAAGAAACAAGAAGTTACTCCAGAAAACGTTACAGGTAATGTTTCAAAACAGATGTACTCTCCCAGTGATTGGGGTGATTCAGGGTCTAGCTCAGCTTCTAGTCAAGGTGATAGTGTTTCTGACTTGGACCAGGTACCAGCTGTGCTCCCCCCTCAGAGTAGCGGAGCACAGCCTCGGCTCAGTGCATATGATTATAACAAAGCTAACCGGTATCACATTGATTCTTGGGCTGATGGCCTTAGATGTTAGGCCCCTTTAAACAACAAGCATCATCGTATTCATTGATTCTTCAGTCTCTTATTCTTATTACATCTATGTGTAACGGAAAGAAGGAAACATAGGTAAACTACGTCCGATGGCGTTTGGTAAAATGATTTATCGAAAGTGTCCATCTCAACGTCGAAATACCAAAGATAGTTCTTCCATCGGGAAAAATCGTCTTAAAATGGAATTTCATTCAGCACAAGCAGCAAAATGATTTGTTAGTTCTACTTTCTTTTCCTCACATCAATTAGAAGGTTACATTCTTTCTCACGTCATCACTCGATGGGGTGTCATTTGAGATGTGCATACAGAAATAGACGAAGACGAAATATTACAAGTGATAGACTCTTCTGTTAAAATCAAACGAGTCTGTCGTATGTAACTGCTGTTAAAATACGGACTTGTGCAGTCACCGGTGACTCTTAGACTCTCAAAAAAAAAAAATCAGTCACTACTGATCTGCATTTAGGGCAGTCGCCCAGGTGGCAGATTGCCTATCTGTTGTTTTCCTAGCCTTTTCTTAAATGATCGCAAAAAATTGGAAAATTATTGAACATTTCCCTTGGTTAATAATTTCGTGTGGCTATTTCTAGCCGAGTGCAAGCCTTGTAAGGCAGACCCTCCGATGAGGGTGGGCGGCATCTGCCATGTGTAGGTAACTGCATGTTATTGTGGTGGAGGATAGTGTTATGTGTGGTGTGTGAGTTGCAGGGATGTTGGGGACAGCACAAACACCTAGCCCCCGGGCCATTGGAATTAACCAATTAAGGCTAAAATCCCCGACCCGGCCGCGAATCGAACCCGGGACCCTCTGAACCGAAGGCCAGTACGCTGACCATTCAGCCAACGAGTCGGACATTTCCCTTGGTAAGTTATTCCAGTCCCTAACTCCCCTTCCTATAAACGAATATTTGCCCCAATTTGTCCTCTTGAATTCCAACTTTATCTTCATATTGTGATCTTTCCTACTTTTAAAGATACCACTCAAACTTATTCGTCTACTGATGTCCTCCCGCGCCATCTCTCCTCTGACAGCTCGGAACATACCATTTAATCGAGCAGCTCGTCTCCTTTCTCCCAAATCTTCCCAGCCCAAACTTTGCAACATTTTTGTAACGCTACTGGATTACTTGATTCAAAAACTGCAAAAGTCCAAAGAAAATCAGCTCGATTTGTTCTAGGTGATTTCCGACAAAAGAGTAGTGTTACAAAAATGTTGCAAATATTGGGCTGGGAAGACTTGGTAGAAAGGAGACAAGCTGCTCGACTAAGTGGTATGTTCCGAGCTGTCAATAGAGAGATGGCGTGGAATGACATCAGTAGACGAATACGTTTGAGTGGTGTCTTTAAAAGTAGGAAAAATCGCAATATGAAGATAAAGTTGGAATTCAAGAGGACACATTGGGGTAAATTTTCGTTTACAGGAAGGGGAGTTAGCGAGTGGAATAAAATAACTTACCAAAGGAGATGTTCAATACACTTCCAATTTCTTTGCAATCATTTAAGGAAAGGCTAGGAAAACAATAGATAAGGAATCTGCCTCCTGGGCGAATGCCCTAAATGCAGATCAGTAGTGACTGATTGACTGATTGACATAAGATATGATAGTGGTGTTTAAGGATCCAAACAGCTCTGTGCTGAAGACCTAAATGACAGACAAGATCTAGGAAAATTTTCGTTTATTAATCACTGGCGCTGATGAAGGTGAATAAGGCAAATATAAGGAAGAAAAATACTCACAATTTTCATCCAGAGTCAACTAGGGAAAGTAAGGTAATGTTCTATATTCCAACCATAATTTATCAGGCGGGAGTCTCTGCAGCCGTCTGCTCGATTTTCTTTTTACTTTCGAACGATGGTATGAATGGAGTATTGTATTCGTACAAAAATTCAACATCTGATATATTGGTTTCACAGCATAACAGTAATTTAAGATGTTGCATAGAGGTTCTAATTACACAAATTGTGCCCAATTTTCAGGTTTTATTTCCGTTTTTCTAGTTTTCGCTATGTAATATTTTCTACTTTCCTCTGAAGAACGTTATTCGATAAATATAAAAAGACAACATTCACGCATTGCAATGTGACTGCGTTTAAATGTTAAATAATTTTAAAAAATGCTGATGAATGATTTTATAAACGTAATTTTTGCCTTTGATAATTTAATACAATTTAGTAAGCACATTTTGGCTCCTCTTTTAAAGTAGTTAGGCTCTCTTGTGAACCCCATCGTTTGGTCAAGATCGTGACCGAAATATACCCGCTACGACCCCAAGATTTAAGAGTTCGATATTGCTCTATTGCAGCAGCTGTGGCCGACCAACGATGGAACGGTAAGTTCAAGGGTTTAATACAACATTAAACAGTGCATTATATCTGACGAGAATACATGACGACCATGTTTACTGGGGTACTGACGTCATAGGGTGTTAAGAGGAACAAGAAAGTAATATCCAAAAACTAAGTCCGACTTTACGCTATTGAACATGCGCGGCGGATTTTAATATTTAACAGTTCACTTGGGTCCGCCTCTGTGGTGTAGTGGTTAGCGTGATTAGCTGCCACCCCCGGAGGTCCGGGTTCGCTTCCCGGCTCTGCCACGAAATTTGAAAAAGTGGTACGACGGCTGGAACGGGGTCCACTCAGCCTCGGGAGGTCAACTGAGTAGAGGTGGGTTCGATTCCCACCTCAGCCATCCTGGAAGTGGTTTTCCGTGGTCTCCCACTTCTCCTCCAGGCAAATGCCGGGATGGTACCTAACTTAAGGCCACGGCCGCTTCCTTCCCTATTCCTTGCCTATTCCTTCCAATCTTCCCATCCCCCTACAAGGCCCCTGTTCACCATAGCAAGTGAGGCCGCCTGGGCGAGGTACTGGTCATACTCCCCAGTTGTATCCCCCGACCAAGAGTCTGAAGCTCCAGGACACTGCCCTTGAGGCGGTAGAGGTGGAATCCCTCGCTGAGTCCGAGGGAAAAGCCGAACCTGGAGGGTAAACAGATGATGATGATGATGACAGTTCACTTGGAGCAAAAGAACTTTCGTGACGTCACAAGCATTTTACAAATCTTATTAAATTCAGCAGTTGACAATGTTTATTTGTGTCATAAACAGGGTCGCCAGCAAGCGACAAGACAAAATGGAAACAAATAATTGAAATGTTGTGGAACTGTCGTGTAAATAGGCTATGTAACTTCGTGCCGTGTAATTGATTTAGAGTGTATATAAAATGAAAAGAAACAGTGTTACTAGTGGAATTTTCCCCTGGAGGAATCATATTTTCAACAAGAAATACACAAGGATTCAAACGTCCAGTGTATTGTGAGCGTTACATTACAATTAATTCGTTTCACCAAATTATTTCGCAGTGCTATTCGCAATAACAAGCAGTTTCTGACAGCGTTATGTACGAAAATCGTAAGTAGTAATGTTCCAACTTTTCAAATGTTAAAAATTGGACTGTTCTGAATATGGGTCAGATTATCAGTACTTCTGCACGGATTTCTATATTATTTACGGAGAATATATACCAGATTTGATTGCTTTAAAACACATTTACCCTGTTTTATATTCAGAACTGTCTAAGACATTTTGCTACTTATGATATGTGTGACCTCATAGGACAAGTAGGTACGGTAACTATGTGATGTCATAAACATGGCTAACATACCATTCTCTTAGCCGCACTTCGAAAATATGATGAATTTCTTATTCAGTAGAAATTGATGAAATTCATGATTTTCGCATCTATTTTTTGGATGTGGTAGAATTCGCCCTTTAGGAGAAAACCTTCTGGAAACCCAAATTAGCTATGGTCCGGTTCTTTACCGAACCCCAAATATATTCATTTTAGAATGCTCTACACATTGCGTGTATTTGTAAAACTGGTGTGCAGTCTACACAGCAGATCATGTGTTCTTTTGTTAGCTCCTTATTTGTACAGTGCGCTGAGAATGTAACTGAGCATTTCGAAGACTAGCGCGTGCGTGGCATCGATTCAGTTTAATGACGGCACATTTAATAACGCAGAAACTAATAGATTGTCACATACATAATCGCTGTTTTACTATCAGCAGCCAGTTCAGGAAGACTTGAGCCTATTTCCTGACTACTTCGAGTATTTTAATCCTGGATGGAGGGCTGTAAAGGGGTTCGTCAAACTCGTAATTTCAACCGACAAGCTGTATGATGTCAAGTCTGCTGATCCTGTTCAAAATAGTGGAGTAGTACGGCTGATGACTACGTGTCACTCCAGGTTGTCTGCCTGGACAGCAGTCGTTTTAGTAGACCAAGGTTCTCGATGGGCTCTAATTACTCCAGGATTTATTTTGCAGCCGATAGTAGGGTGGCTTTAGTGGAAATAATAATTTCGTACGCCGATTGCTAGCCTAGTGCAGCCCTTGAAAAACAGACAATACGATGAGGTTAAGCGTCATCTGGTATGTATAGGAAACTGCATATTAGTATGGTGTGTGGGGTTCAGGTACATAGGGAACACCAAAAAAACCAGTCCCAGAGCTAAGAAAATTAATCATATAAGATTAAAATCCCTCAACCCGGCCTGGAATCGAACCTAGAGCCTCGAGGACCGAAAACGAAGATGCTGGCGACTCAGCTATGGAGCCGGACATTGGAAATGAATAATAATAACAATAACGTTACGTGCTCATGCGACTGCCAATCCACTGGAAGCCCCCTTCGGTATTTCTTGGAAGGAATGGGTGAGTTAGGACGGATGCTCCTAGCCAGCCTGAGAGCGTTGATGGTCTGTATTGTGCTTTTCGTCTGCTGTCTCCTTGGATTTTCTGGAAGGTGAACCTAGAACGTTCGTACTCTGGCCTCACCCCGAAGATACTAGAACTTCAGCAGGTATATAAAAGCAGGCTCGCCGCGAACAGGAGTGAGTGCTGAGAGAGTGCCGACGTGATGGAATGTTAGAATAGTGTTGGAGCAGTTGTTGTCGTTGTTTAGTGGTTATTGTTGAGCTGTATTGTGTAGTTGTCTTGCTGAGTGATATGTGCTGAGTAGTTCATTGTATGGAGCAGTCACATGAGTTGATTATGCACCTTATCGGTCTTTCCTGGAGTTCAGCCAAGTGAACAGCAGTCGTGTGTTGTGATAACCAACGGATATATGTTCAAACCTGGCTGCATGAAGCTGCTGTATGAATTGACGAAATGACGATGGTTGTGCGAAGAGAAGTGGTAGGCGAGGCGTGCCAATCAAGATTACGGAGGTATCACCCGTCCCAGGTAAATACCAGCCAGCTGAAAACCTGCCATGAGGACAAGAGACTTTTGTAAGTACTCTTTTTAATGTTTATTTACAATTTTAATTACATTGCGCTGACACAGGTAGGACTTATGCCAACAATGGGAAAAATTATTCTCACGCCACAATATGAAGTGCTTCTTAGTAGCTGGTTTCATGCCCATGCTTCTTCAGACAGTGGTATATATCCGAGCTTCAAGTCACTCTAGCACTCTCAGAACCAAGCCCATATGTTGCGCTTTTCTCCCAGAAACCAGACAATTTCAATGATTTAAAAAATTCCTCCTCTGTACCCACTCAATTAATCTCAACTTGTGGGCCAGGCCAAGCGTAGAAATAGCCATGGTTCTGCTTATCGAGGTGTTAGCCTGAAAATGGGACTCGCTCAAACACACCGACTCGCACGAGCCGGTAGTGAGCCTACAGTATATGGAATTGGGTCTGTTTCGGCGTATCTGAGCCTACCGAGCTCACTGGGCGGTTGGGTAAGCTGAGCCGCGCTGATACACACGGCGTATCTGAGCCTACCGAGCTCACTGGGCGGTTGGGTAAGCTGAGCCGCGCTGATACACAGTTGTGGCCCAGACTCAAATGTACAGTGTTGTCAAATCAAGTCATTCTCTTTGTTCACCTGAGTAGGTTTTCATCGAGCAAGGGAAATAAAAGACGTCAAAGTGAATTTTGGTGCATACTGCAGTGAACTTTCCAATGTTCAATTTTTCTACGAGACTAAAAATCACAGTTGGCAGCAGCGCATTATGTAACACACAATTTTCAACTTAGTGAATCCCATACTTGACTCTTGTTCCGATTAAACAAAAACCCATTCGAAGCTCAGTCAGCTCAATCAGTCCAACAAACTCGAGTCTATGAGTTTATCTGGGTAGACAGAGATGTTCACCGGGCTCTGAGCCTGTTCATGATTCCACCACCGTTAAAGGCCATGCCTAATTCATGAGCTTGCTTGAGCTGTCTCCGTTAGGCTGGTTTCACACCAAGGAAGTCTTTACAAGTCAATCCAGTCACGTCTGGGTACGTCTAGGTCCGTCACGGCCAAGCCCGTCTAGTTAAGTCCTGTGATTTCAAACCAAGCACGTCCAGTCCAGTCACATCCCCAGAAGAAAGGGCAAGGTGTGGATAGAATTCAGTTTTCCTTCTGCCTTGGAAATGGAAGTTGAGCTAGTTAAATTTATAGTTTTGCACCGGATAGTTCGCCGAAAGAAAAAGAAAAAAAACAAGATCGCGATTGTGAGTTCATCCGATTAATTTCAGAAGGGATATCTATGGTGCTTTCTCTCATTTGATGAACGATCCGTTCAAATTTTATATTTTTTTCCGAATGGGGTATGAAAGTTTGTAAAGCTTAATGACCTGGTTCGAAAGAAGATGAAAAGAAAAACACTAATTACCGAAAGGCTATACAACCAGAGCTTCGGCTAGCAATATTTTTAAGGTAAGTTAACACAAATACTACCTTCAAAGCAAATAAGTATTTATTACACCACACAAAATAATTATAATACAAATTATATTATTTTAACATAAATAGTATAATTACAGTGATATGAACATAATTACAAAGCACAGACATTTAAGAAAATTGCATAAAAGAAAATCGACTTTTACAGATTCATGTACAAAAAGCAAGAAGGAAAAACGCCAAATATCTACACTGATCAGAATGTGACTCGTGTTGTTAAAACAATGAGACTGGACTGGACTGGACTGGACTGGACTGGACTGGACTGGACTGGACGCATCAGAATCAAGCCCGGTTTGATTCACCTACCACTAACGGGACTGGTTTAACCTTGACTTGACAAAGGGAGATTTCCGTGTTGGATTTTCCTGTTGACGGACTAGACGTGACTGGACGTGTTTGGTGTGAAACCAGCCTTAGGCAAGCTGTGTTTGAAACGCGACCGTGCATAGGCAGACACTTTGAGACCTATTTAGGACTCAATGCACACCTCTAGTGTTAGTCTTTGAATGAACTTAAGGAAGCGAAGTGAATTATTTGTTCTGCTCTGATTTACCGTATGCGTCAATATGAGTGGTAGGCCTACATAATCGCGGAAAATATTTAAGAGACAAACTCGTGAGTTTGCGAATGTGAGTTCCGCTTTAGCCTTAGCCCGAGCAACACATATCTCGAGCAAGTGTGTACAAGTGTGGAGCCGTACAGTGAAGTGGGGAAAGCCCGTTTGGTTTCAGTGTTTTGCGTATTATACGCTTAGGGAACTAACGACATTACGGAACGATGATAGTTGAAAGGAAAAATACAATCGTCATCACTTTCACAGAACGAGATATACCACGACCAGCCCCCTACGAAATCCACGAGTGGATTTTTGAAAATTTGAAACTTGATGAAGCCGACATCGAAACATTACAGCTCAACGGAATTTCCCGACAAGTCTTCATTAAGTGCAGGAGGCAAGAGACAGTTGATCATCTTCTCAAGCACTATGCAGGTGAGCAATATTTTGTTCATAGCAATGGCTATCGTAGTAAAATAACTGTTGATTCGGCCGGCCTAGGGATTAAACTTGTGAGAGTTTTTAACCTCCCCACCGAAACATCTCATGGACACATTTCAGACGTTTTGCGTCAGTACGGGACTGTACTTTCAGTAAGTGATGAAACGTGGAGTTCCAATTTTCGATATAAGGTGCACAATGGCATACGTGCAGTACGCATCATGCTTAAAAAACATATCCCTTCCTACGTAGACATAGCAGGAAATAAGGCTTTAGTAAGTTATGATAACCAACCACCAATCTGTGCCAGCTGCAGTAAGATAGGCCATTACCGTAGTGAGTGCCCAACGCGCCGTTTACCAGTTCAAACACCTGCTACACCCGACAAGCCAACCTGGGCGACCTTGACTTCAGCCTTGGGGAAGCTACCGACGCAACATATACCTCTCACAACAACACAATTCACCCCAGATTTTCCAGAGGTGGACACACGATCAGCTGATACACCAGACTCACGTGTAAACACACCGTCCGCACAACAGGCAGAAATAACCACAGAAGAGGAAGAGACACAAGTAGTGCAGCCATCTCACAACCACCTTGAGGAGACAACAGAACCTGTTTGCGATAGAAATTCCCCAGTGGAACAGTCGCTCCGCTTATCAACCTACCAAAATAATACCCAGTTAAATGATGTACCGGTACTATCAGAACCACCCTCACAGCACCAGACACAACTTTGTGAACCTGTCAGCGAACCGTCCCCGACACCTACCAGTGACATGAATGGCTTAAAAAATGACACCACCACACAGTCTGTGCAGACGCATTCCGCACAGTGCACAAACAAAGTAGGCGGTGACGAAGGTAGTTTAATGGAAACGGAAACCACCAATTCAAAATCCAACCAAGCAGTTAGTCACAGGGATCCAAGATTAAAAAGATCGGTTGAGGGGAATGATAGGAAGAAAGTAATAAAATTAAGTAAATGTCCTTCACAAACCTAATCTGAAGAATATTTACGTGCTGTTGGGTAACGCCAAACGAGTATGGAAGCTGCTAATGTTTTTTTCTTGGTAATCTTAGCTGTGACGTCAGTAGTTAGCTGCTATGGTACTCTGAATGTGAACTGCCTCCGAAGTCAGAGCAAGCAGGTCTTGCTAAAAGAATTTATTAAAGATTATGATTTAGACGTAGTTTTCTTGCAAGAGGTTAACGTCACGAACTTAGCTTTCCTTGGATCTCAATACAGTTATATAATCAATGCCGGAGAAAATTTAAGAGGAACTGCCATCGTCTATAGAGCTGGGATAAATATAAAACTTAGTGAATGTCACCCGAGTGGAAGAATTTCATGCATACTTACCGAAGATAATACACTGATGATTAATATATATCTACACTCAGGAACACACAGACGCCAAGAACGGGAAGATTTCATTCAGAAGGAACTGCCTTATTTTCTGCGTCACAATTATGATAATATTATTCTCGGAGGTGATTTCAACTGTGTATTAAATGCAAAAGATCAGACAGGTGAATTCCATCCCTCCCTGGCATTAGGGAGAGTATATCGCGAACTTCGGCTTTGTGATGTGTGGGAAGTTCTTCATGGTAACAGAGTCGAATATACTTTCTTCCGAGGTACGGTTGCTTCACGTATCGACCGCTTTTATGTAAATAAAGAATCAGAAAATAATATCCGAGCAGTAACTGTTAATGTTGCACCATTCAGCGATCATCATGCAGTAGTGATGAAGACTGCGGGGCATAGACCGGCGGCACAGATGGGAAGGGGTTACTGGAAAATAAACAGCTCCTTACTGTCTGACGACGATATACAAAATGAATTTTCACTCCTGTGGAATGATCTGGAAACTCGAGTGCGAAGAGGTGGACAACTTTCGATCAAATCTTGGCTATACAAGTTTAAGCCAGCTATTCAGAGCTTTTTCAAACGAAAGGGAGTAGAAAAGGCCATCAACAGACGCCGTACGCTGCATTCTTATTACGTGATTCTTCACGATCTTGTCACCCGTCAGCAAGCCGGAAATGACGTATCCAATCATTTGACCGCTGTTAAACGCCGAATCAAGTCAATACAGGAAACTATTCTCCGAGGAGCAATCATTCGCTCCCGTGCAACATCAGTCATACACGAAGAGAAAGCACAGTTGTACCACCTTGCCTCCGAAAAGAATAAAGCGAAAAATAAATACATTCACTCGTTAATTACAGATGACAATAGGAGTCTTACCACTACAAGAGACTGCATTACTGAAGCCGAAAAATTCTTCCAGAGAACATGTAGTGAAAGTGAGATATCGATACCCGACCAAAACAAAATACTGTCCTACTTAGATCAACGTTTGCCTGAGGAAGGAAAACAGCAGCTGACCCGTGAGATCACCGAGGAGGAAGTTCTAAAGGCCCTGCGCACTGCAAGTGACAGATCAGCTCCTGGCCCAGACGGTCTCAGCTTCACCTTCTACAAAAAGTACTGGCCAGTCATTAAACATACGCTCGTAGAATTGATGAACATTCTATTAAACAACTCCGAAGAATCAACTGGATTCAGCGAAGGCATAATCATTCTTATTCCAAAAGTGTCAATGCCCCGAACTTTATCAGACTATCGTCCTATAACCTTACTAAATGCAGACTACAAATTATTTATGAAAATTCTGGCCAACAGGTTACGGCCGTTTCTGGCAACCATCATTCAGCTAGGGCAGACGTGTGGCATTCCGAACAAGAAAATCACTTTTAATCTCCAATTAATTAGAGATGCTATATTATTATGTGAACACTACCCTCACAATGACGCAGCAATACTTAATCTTGACTTTGAAAAGGCTTTTGATCGAGTTCACCATGGTTATTTGTTTACGATTCTCGATAAGTTTGGTATTCCACAGTCAACATGTAGTATCATTAGATCTCTATACACTCATGCTCATTCCCGAATTCTCCTCAATGGTCATTTCTCCAAGCCTATTCCAATACGAAATTCAGTGCGACAAGGATGTCCTCTATCTATGATCCTCTTCGCCTTAAGTATAGAACCCTTCATTCGAGCTGTCCATCACCTCCTAAAGGATGTACCAAATCCGCACAAGATGTTTACCGTCCGAGCGTATGCTGACGACGTAACACTTTTATTACGGAACCGAGCCCAAGCGGATCAGCTGATTGGCATAATATCTGTGTACGAAAGAGCCGCCAACGCGAAAGTGAATTATCAGAAATCTGTCTTGTTACCTCTCGGTGCCTGGCCAAACCACATCACAATTGCTGGAATCCCTGTCAAAGAAGAAATAACAATTCTCGGTTTGAAATTTACAGGCAAATTTCAGGAGACAGTCGAAAAGAATTGGACTGCAGTCATCAACACTGTCCGGAACACAATGACGAAGGATCTCAGCAGAAATCTTAATCTAATACAGAAAGTATGGCACATTAACTCATTCGCTCTGTCCAAGATATGGTACGCGGCTCAGGTCTTCCCCATTTCAGAGAAACATGCACAAAGAGTAGAACTTGGAATTAGTTACTATCTATGGAGAGGATACATATATCGCATATCAAGAAATCAGCTCAGAAGGCCAGTTGATCAAGGGGGCCTAGGTCTCATCGCCGTCTCCGCTAAATGCCAAGCTCTGCTTCTGAGGTCAATTCTACTGGCAAAGAACGGACTCGGGGATATTAATGATATGCATTTTTGGACATCACCTCGAACTGGAAGCTTTAAACGAGTACTGCATACTATTGAATCTTTCTATCCTCATGTGAATCAACAGTGCATTCCACCCACGCAAATCATCTACCGTCGTCTTTTAAACCGTCAACTTGTTACCCCACAGATCATGGAAAAATTCCCCAACAGAAATTGGAAAAATATCTGGAAGCAGTTCACAACACAAGAGATCCTAACAGACTGGAAAAGTTCAGCATACATAGCCATCCAAGATGCCATACCAACCGAGGAGAAAAAATTTCGCCACAACTTGGTCCAGTCACCCTTGTGCCACAAATGTGAGATTCCAACTATTGATACACAACTCCACAGACTAACTCGATGTGATGGTATGATGGACGTTTGGCGATGGACACTGACTCTGGTGCAGCAGTTAACATCTTCCAATAACCCTAACGATATATATCGTATCTTGTTAGCTTTGGACATACCCAACAGGAACAACAAGTTTGCCCTAGTATGGCTAGCAATGGGCTTTCTTCATTATGCGCAGACCAACGAGAAATGCTCTGTACAAGGTTTTAGGCAGTTTCTCAAGACAGCGAGACAAAAACTGAAAGTGTATAGTGCTTCTGGAGGTCAGGAGAAATTCAATGAACTTTCTGTTCTTAACTTGTGATGATACAGGTTGTGTAAATAATACTTTGTTTCTGTTTGCATTCATTTGTTTCTACATTTAATAATCTAAGTTAACGATGTAATTGTATAGTGTATCGGTCACCGACGAAAGTGGATCGCCTTCCCGTTCCTCAGTAAAGCGATGGATCACGTGTGTTAATTATATATATATATATTTTTTTAACAAAAACAAGATATCTTAATGGTCGTGATATCTCTGAAGATTTGTTTGGTGTTTTTTTTTATTTGTATTTGAAGTTTATCTGTAACAGTATGTCTAATTTACGCAGCACTGTAATTAATTATGTATCCTTTACTTTGCTCTAGAAAATAAAATAATTATTTGAAAAAAAAAATGATGTCATTAAATTGTTCAGTTGCTTATATCCTATAGTATGATGTTGTTCGTAATATAAGTTACAATTCAAGTGTTATTGTGATCTGTCCCTTATGAAGAGAATTAAATACGAAATGAAAATTAACTATTATTATTACTAGAATTTACCCGCGACTTCGCATGCGCGGGGTTCCTCCCTGTTTAACATGAATTTCAACCATTAACAGCTCGTATCTGTTTTCTCGTGAGATAACAGTAGTGTTTCCGCGCTCCATGCGAGGATGTCTGGACCTTGCAGTGGCGGATTACCTTTCCCGACTATTTGCCTCATTCACCAATCGAGTAGGAGTCATAAATCTCCCTTCTCTCCTCAGATCCTAGTCGAACGCAAACGAGCTGAATCTGCCGTAGAACAAGCGCGAGTGCTTAATAAAACACATCTTAAAGTGACAATACTAATCGGAAATACATATCGCAATATAATTTTATTGATCCCTGTTGCTTACTATGTAGTTCATTCTCTGAAGAGAAAAACTTTGCTGTAGAACCTTATACAAATACTTAAGCTGTGGGCAAGTGCTGTAACGTTAGCACCTGCAATACCTGCAGTGCAGGTGGGCCCGGGCCTGGTACTTAAGGGGCCTGCAGACTTCACCAGAAGTAAATAAATGAATTAAATACTTACCCCGAATGCCACTCCGTGCGGGAAAGGTGATATAATGATGTCTTTGTAGAATGGGCTTGAAGAAAGTTCGTTTCTATGGTGCGTATTTAGAGTAAATGTCAGAAAGTTGTATCTGACTGCAAATTATTGTTATTTTGTTAAGTCTAAGACAGCTGTGTCCCATAACAGGAGCAACATGCTTTCTCACAAATACCTGCGCCAAGTTAATATTAAAGAAATAATGAAAATTAGTACCAAAATATCAAATTGTATACCTAACTAGCTGATGTAACCGTCCTTCGCTTCGGAATTCTCAGAATGACTGTCTTTGTGGTTTTCCCAACTGAAGTCAGCATAGGTCATTACATTGACGTCAGTAGGAATGTAGCAATTAAAAGCAATGTTATCATATAAAATACACGATCAAGTGAAAAACCGCATATTTTCTCACTTTTAGGGTGCCGATCTAATAGTCCAAAGTTCCAGTGCTGGAAAGACCAGGCCACAGACAGCCGTGAACACCCCAATGCCATTATTCCGTTAAATGTGCACGCTGCTCATTCCAATCAGTGCCTCAGAGTAGGGATTGAGTAGCTGGAATGCTATGATGAAACAATGTGTTATGTACCAGTAGTATCAGAAAATTTATGAACCAGAGGAATGTCATGCTGAAGAGAGATCCAACGCTCCGTCTACTTCCCGCCAATATTCAGGCAGGTTGTTACACTCGGTACGCAGCAGTAATTACATATATCGGAGGTGAGTGGCAACAGAAGACACAAAGCACATCACAACAAACAATGGTCAATGTAATGTAATTGTTGATCACTTTTATGAGCCTTCTATATAGTAGGCCTTCACATTTAGTTTTCTTTCGACTCTGTGATATTAGGGCATCTTAAAAAATTATTTATAGCGTAAACTGTAGTTCCTTATTCCCCGACTTTACTTACCGATTTTCATTTAATTCTGTTCGCCCATTTTCTCGTGACTCGGCGTTGATATGGACTTAGCAAACAAAAATTCAAATTCTTGAATGTCTGTGTTATCATAGCCGGTACGGTAAAACTGTGTAAGACACAAATGATCGGAAATTTAATACTAACTTATATAATTTTATTTATGTAGTATTTATCGATAGGACTACTAATAACATAACTGTTGAGAATTGAACTTGAGGCCTTCACCTAAACTACAATTTCTCTCAGCACGAATAAAATTATTTATGGCCTAGATTGTAGCAACTTATTCCCCGACTTAACGTACCGATTTTCATTAAAATATCTTGAGCCGTTTTCTCGTGATGCGCGTACATACATACATACATACATACATACATATATACATACAGACAGACAGACAGATTACGGAAAATTAAAAAGTGCATTTCCTTGTTACTGTGGACACGAGCGGTAAAGATGTACCATTGTTTTTAAATTCTGAGCAAAACTCTTATTATATGTACATAGATTATTCCTCTCGATATTTTTTCCGCAAAACCATAAGATTCGAAAGTAAAACTAATAAAGTATTACCTAAGAAATGGTATTACCCAAGAAAGACTGTGAACTCATCCTCGACAGCATCTCCATAGCATCGAATGTGTCATCCATGGATTTCATTGAAATCGTCAATGCTTTTGCATCCCAGAAAATACACTGCACGATCCATTTTCTTATGTGAGACCGGGCGAGTTGGCCGTGCGTGTAGAGGCGCGCGGCTGTGAGCTTGCATCCGGGAGATAGTAGGTTCGAATCCCACTATCGGCAGCCCTGAAGATGGTTTTCCGTGGTTTCCCATTTTCACACCAGGAAAATGCTGGGGCTGTACCTTAATTAAGGCCACGGCCGCTTCCTTCCAACTCCTAGGCCTTTCCTATCCCATCGTCGCCATAAGACCTATCTGTGTCGGTGCGACGTAAAGCCCCTAGCAAAAAAAAAAAAAATCTTATGTGAGAAGATTAGAAATCTAAAGGCAAAAGATAAAAATGTATATTTTTTACGTTGCATATCAATCCCTATAAAATATTTAACTTCCATAATACAATCTACTAGAGCCTCCGTGGCTCAGACGGCAGCGCGTCGGCCTCTCACCGCTGGATACCGTGGTTCAAATCCCGGTCACTCCATATGAGATTTGTGCTGGACAAAGCGGAGGCGGGACAGGTTTTTCTCCGGGTACTCCGGTTTTCCCTGTCATCTCTCATTCCAGCAACACTCTCCATTCTCATTTCATAGCATCTATCAGTCATTAATATATCACTTTGGGAGTGGCGACCCCATCGTACTAACAGCCTATATATGCTTCATTCATTACATCCCTGATCCGGTCAATGACTGGAAAACAGGTTGCAGATTTTTTTTTTCAATACAGTCTACTAATAAATTATTTTTGTACTCTTATAGTAAGGTCCGTTAAATGAATGTAGATTGAATTAAAGTTTCTGCTGCAGTTAAATTTATGTGTGTTATTGATAGGGTTCTTTTTTTACATTTTTTGACGGGGCCCAAATTTTTTTCCTGCCGGGAGTACGAGCTCGATAGCTGCAGTCACTTAAGTGCGGCCAGTATCCAGGATTCGGGAGATAGTGGGTTCGAACCCTACTGTCAGCAGCCCTGAAGATGGTTTTCCATGGTTTCCCATTTTCATACCAGGCGAATGCTGGGGCTGTACCTTAATAAAAGCCAAAGACGCATCCTTCCCACTCCTATCTCTTTCCTGTCCCATCGTCGCCATACGACCTATATGTGTCGGTGCGACGTAAAACAATTTTAAAAAACGGGATGATTTGGCTCGTAGCGAGCCGTTCTGTGAGCTGTTGACGCTGAAACAAGTGAGTGGCGCGCACATTATGTTGTTACTTAAATGTCATAAATGTAAGTATTTAGGTAGTGTCTTGTGTTGTCTTGGTTTGCCAGGTTACGCCTCCAAGACCGTCCCTTTTTACCCCCTTTGAGCCTTTAATAGGGTTATTTGCGTGATCAAATTTATGTCGCGGGGTCTGCAAACAGGGCTGACCTTGCACAGCAACAGTAACTATCTCTCCGGTGATTTTAACAAAAGTGCGAGAGAAGAGTAACATGGTGTACACAATAGTGAAGGGGCTATTCCGAACATTTGTCGTGATGAAACATGCAACCAGCATTCATAAATATCGTGATGTTCCTTTCACTCTCTTTTCCATACGAATGCGCCTGTCAGATGTGCCAACCCAACATACTGCAGAGTATGCATCTAAAGCACTTGGTACACCCACACTGCAGTGGAATGGAGCTACTGCTAGTGGCTTTACGTCGCACCGACACAGATAGGTCTTATGGCGATGATGGGATAGGAAAGGCCTAGGGGTTGGAAGGAAGTGGCCGTGGCCTTAATTAAGGTACAGCCCCAGCATTTACCTGGTGTGAAAATGGGAAACCATGGAAAACCATCTTCAGGGCTGCCGACAGTAAGGTTCGAACCCACTATCTCCCGGATGCAAGCTCACAGCCGCGTGCCATTAACCGCACGGCCAACTCGCCCGGTCAGTGGAGTGGATATGAAATACGATTCCTCCCCTAACTTTCTTACTGTAAGCTGTAGGGGATCCAGTATCGATAAAAAATGGCGTATGGCTTTTATTGCCGGGAGTGTCCGAGGGCAAGTTCGGCTCGCCAGATGCCTGACACCCGTAAACGACCTGCGCGTCATGATGAGGATGAAATTATGATGAAGACTACACATAGATCCAGCCCCCATGCCAGCGAAATTAACCAAGTATGGTTAAAATTCCCGACCCTGCCAGGAATCGAACCCGGGATCCCCTGTGGCCAAAGGCCAGCACGCTAACCATTTAGCCATGGAGTCGAACTCAGTATCGAAAGAGAATGTTTATAGTACATCGTATGTTTTTAAAGGCTTGGTTTGTGTCACTGAATTCCCTTCTCATGTGTCGCAGGTCCATTGTGTAGCAGATAAAATCACCCCAAGTAAGACGCAACACGCGATAGTGTAAAATGTTGTATTCATACCTTTATAATGAATCTGTTTCATATTGTTTGTGCTACAATACCGTGCTACCGTTATCCATCATATAAACATTTCCAAGTGACAAAAATCAAGTCATGTATTACACTTGTTTCCCGGTTTTTACGTTTAAAAAAACCTGAAGAAATGGAGGACGAACTCGCCATGGGATGAAAATGTTCTCATTTCATCTTTTTTTAAATTAGGAGCCATGGAGAACAGTTGTAGGCCCTACACTGTAAATTGTTTTTACAAAATACGCAATGTAACAGTTTTCAATCACAATGTGAGTCAGCTTTATAGCATTAATGCTTCTTTCTTTCTTGCGGTTAATGAAATGTATGGCTTTTAGTGCCGGGACGGGTTCGGCTCGCCAGGTGCAGGTCTTTCTATTTGACGCCCGTAGGCGAACTGCGCGTCGTGATGAGGATGAAATGATGATGAAGACAACACATACACGCAGCCCCCGTGCCGTAGGAATTAACCAATTAACCCTTTACTGCATGAATTATTTTTCGTTTTCGTTTGGTGAAGAAAATTTCAAGCTTCAATGTTCAACTTACGTTCAGTGTTTTAGATTTACCAGCAATTCTTAACTGGGGCTAATAGCTTAACACTCATATGTGATGTGAATTGCCATAACAGGGTATATATACGATTTTTCACGATTTCACGCTAAGCTTTTAACATTCAAAGACCGAGCATTACTGCCTACTGGCCATGGGTACGTATTGCAGGGCGCAAGTATACTTGCACGACCGTAGGTCGGTAATGTCTTTGAGGTTGAGCCAGAGGTACTCCAGAAGCCTGTGGTAATGTGAGCAGTAAAGGGTTAAGGTTAAAATCGCCGACCCGGCCGGGAATTGAACCCGGGACCCTCTGAACCGAAGGCCAGTACGCTGACCGTTCAGCTAACGAGTCTTGCGGTTAATAAGGACTGAAGAAATTCGAGGAAAGATTTTGAACGATGTAACTGAGAGTGTGAAGGCGAACTCCAATGTCCTCCTCCTTGTTAACGTAAGCGTCTGTTCGTGAGTCGTTGCTGGCCGACTGGCGGCGGCCCACTGGAAGAATGAAAGCAGGAGACGATCTTATCTCTTGCTTATCTGTTGAGAGAAAAGAGTATTGTGCATGATTTTAAAAAAATGTACGACTGTCCAATCGCCATAACTCCTGCAAAACATCAAAGGCATACATGAGTTACTGTCGAACGTTCCTTTATCGTAGAACAAGTATTTTGTCGACATCATCAACGCCCACACCTAGGCAACACATGAACAAGGACAAGAGAAAGAAATAGTGAAGACAACAACCGACTGCGAATAAGTAGTCTACTATTCATTGTAATAAAAAGAGATTTGGTAGGAAAAAACCCTTGTTGTAGTTTCCTATTTGTTCATTAGAGATATTCAGTCCTTGAAAATTTAAAACATGTTAAGTAGAGAAAATAGAAACTGATTCAATTGTACGTCTTCTGAAACAGTTCTTGTCTGAGAGAAAAGCTGCCTCTATGGATCAGTTGTAGAGTGTTGTTCTCCGGATCCCAAAAGAGCGGGTTCAAACCCGGCAGTGGTAGTCGGATTTTTGAAGGGCAGTAAAAAAAGTCCATGCGACACTCCATGTCGTACCATGTCAGCATGTAAAAGATCTCTGGTGACACATTTGGTGTTTACACAACAAAATTAATTAAAAACCCAGCCATAGACAGTCGGGCTCGAACCCACTATCTCCCGATTACTGGATACTGGCCGCACTTAAGCGACTGCAGCTATCGAGTTCGGTACACCAACACGTACTCAACACCTTCGCAAACTAACAGCTGGTGAACAATAACTAATTGTTTCAGAAATATGCGGCAAGTGGCTAGTTACTTAGGATGGATACTACTACGCAGCGCCACTTAACATCTGCGCAGCATTTACAAATATCGATTTTTTGTTGAACTGCACTCAACCAGATGGCAATTAAACTGCAATTCTATTGGACGTCAGTCGGGTAAACACTGAATATACCAGCCCCGTGGTCTAGGGGTGCCGTGCCTGCTACCCGAAGACCCCGGTTTCAATTGCCGAGCAGTCCAGGTATTTTAATAGTGGACTAAGGGCTGGAACTGTGTTCACTCAGCGTCGTGACACCAGCTGAGTAGTTGGCCGATACGAGAGGCAACGCATCCAGTCGCGAATGCCTAGCAATATGTCTGAGAATGTTGTCACCGCTGACCACGCGGCACTCCAGTATATACTGGCTATTTGGGTGGGCAACAGCCATAATGTCGTCCAAATCCCTGTTGGGTTGTTGCACTCTGAAAAATCCACTTTATTTGTCACCGGAGAAGTCATGTGGAAAATTGTCCTCCCTTTAAAAGTGACAACAATTGACTGGCTTGTTTCAAGAGGAGTGCAACTGGACAATTACTCTCTCTTAACACTAATGAGAGGAGAAAACTGGAAGAGATCCGATCCTTTGAAAAATGAGGGTGTCGGTAAAAGAAATGAAGAGCCACGATGGGCATGAAAACGAAAGACGCAATACCGTCGGTGTCAGACGAGAACAAGGGCTGACCAACGGAAATCGAATAGGAAATATGAAAGCAAGGAGCCTGGTACAAGTAAATGGCAGCTAGGGGACCCGTAGTCGACAACTAAGGCTCCTAAACGAAAAGCTTTTGAACATTGCCCATTTTAGTCGCCTCTTATGACAGTCAGAGAATACCACGGTCGAGCCATCCACAGTGGGTTGGGGGTAGGGTGATAAACTGCTGAAGAAAGGAATGAGAGAAAAGACGGTCAAAAAAGGGGGACGTATCACAATTTTGGATGACAGCTACATTTTTAGCTTTAATTTTAAAACGACAAAATAACACTTTCAAAAACATTGTGTTGCCAGAGAGTACTTTTACTGAAGTAATAGCATAGAAAAATACATTTCACTCATACTTTCTTTACAATTTCCTTTCCAGTCTGTGGGCTGAAGGTCCTTCATCCATTAGAAACACTGAACGTCTTCTTGCCAAGTTTACAAAACGCCTTGTGGATGTTACTTCGATCAGAAGATAAGTATGGCGTGCCGTATTGATTTCCCATTTTGCATTGTATGCACATATGCGTTGTTTATTTTTCCCGTTTGCTTTCACGGGTTCAAAATGATGGCTTTCTTGTTTCGTGACGAAGTAGAAGTACAATCATCACTATCCGACGTTGAATCCATTTCAAATCACAAAAACTTAAAAGAAGTACAATTAACACACCACGTCCATGCTGATCCGCTTCGTGCTACAGAATGGCCGCACACGCCATGCTACGGACGAACGGTAACATCCGCTTCTCCAAAGATGCTATAACATGCTTCTTTGCACTTTCAAAGATCATGCTGTTGTCCACGGTTATGTTATGTTTAGTTGAAGCTAGATGGCAGGACAGTTGCGTATTGTGAAAATTCGTACCGATGATGATAATAACATGAAAATTCTTTCAGATCGAAAACGAAACAATTTTTGGACAAATGACGTCCCGCGCGGGATATTTACAAAACACCTTAAAATGCGGAACGGTTGGTTACTCCAGGTGGGGAGAGTAGGCCTAGTAGTAGTCAGGGGCGTAGCCACGGGAGAGGGGAGCACTGGGGATTAGAACTCCCCCACGGGATTTTTACAAAAAGAAAACAAACCTAAACTGAAAATAAATAATAAACTAAATAAACATTCAGAGACAAAACTGTTGAACCAACAGGTCTGTAATTCACTTATGCCATTGCCCTTGTAATGACAAGTCATGTATGCACCTTCATTGTATTGTACCACCATTCCGTAACTATAACCCCACCACCACCACCACCACCACCACCAACACATCGGCCAATCCTGACTACGCTATTGGTAGTAGTAGTAGATTTTACCAAGAGGAAAATACAAAATAGGGATACAAGGTGAAATTCTACATTATTTCTCGATAAAATAGATCTGTGGAAAGGTGAGAACGAATAACTCAAACCTTCGGAAGTCCAATACTAGTCCGCGGCCTTCAGAGTGTTTTCTTTTCTCGTAGTCCTATCAGTTATATGCCTAATGAGAAGGAGAATTTTATCAACATCCCCTCCCCCTCTCTCTCTTCGAGCATTATCGTGGTATAATATCCTTAAATAGCCTGGAAGAAGCCAACGATACATCATCACTTTCTGGCTCTTCAACAGACAACTCAGCTCAGAGTATAACAGTGGAGGTGTAACACGGTGAGTAGGGAACATGTATTATTACGATAAGGAAAATACAGTATCTGATTTTCTGTTTCATTTGTTAAGAGCAATATTGCTAATGGAAACCGTCAAACTGCCATAAACGCGCGATTTTAACAGTTGCCGACATATGAAGTTTTTTTCTGAAGCTTTCAATTCCAATTGATCGGGTTTTTTCGAGAAAATGTCATAAAATAGTCCCTAAAACTTAAGATTAGTCTGCGCATGATCAAAATAATCACTTTCATCGACGGAATATTTCTTCCAAGACATATGAAGTTTCTAGGGGCCAGCGGTTCAATTTCTGCCCGATTGTATGAATAGGCCGACACACTATTTTTTTGTTCGTTGGCTGGTTTTTTGTTCATCACGTGAAATCAGCAGGACACTGTTTTATGAAGCTCGGAGTATGATACAATTGTGTTTAGACTGTTAATTGACATTACGAGATTTAAACGATAAATAGGGGCTGAGGAGGGCGAGTTGAAAGGCTTCATTTGCTCATATTTTGAAAACGGTCGCCTCTACGATATTTAGAAAAGTGTCAAGCAAAAATTACTTTAAATTTAATGCTGAAATAGGGGCTTTGTCATTTTGATCATGTTGATTGAATCAACCTCGACTGAGAAAATTGCGAATAACCATTGACTCAGGAAAGCTCTCCCCCAAGGGTTAGCCGTAACCGTGGGCGGATCAGGACTACTTCAAATTTACGATTGGATTATTGAGTTGGCTTCACTAAGTGTTCTTACTAGGATCTGATTAAAGCCACTGTGTATACGGTACCTTCTCCTTGGAGAACGATTGTTACCTAACAGTTTTGAATTATCTTCACCTCATCCAATTGATACAATTCACCAGTTCATCGACATTACTCGTCATCGATTGGTATATCATTTCGCGAGGAAATAAAACCATGTTGCGACTCACTACAAGTGGCATTTTTAGCCGACATATTCAGAATTAAGAATGCGTATACGGTAATAAATATATCGAATTATGTCTCTGATTTATTTATTTATTTATTTATTTATTTATTTATTTATAATTCCAATTAAACTGCATTAACCGGGATGTATTTCCCTTCGTGACTGATATTCGTGATGATTGTTCAGGAACAGTGTGCGGGCATTTTGATTTGACGCCACCTAAGCTCCTGAGCGTCAATTCCGACGTTCCATTTTACTCACCAGATGGTGATGTAAACTGAATCTCTCTTGGGAGATCTATGGCTGAGTTTTAATTAATTTTGTCCGGTGAACACAGAATGTAACACTAAAGATCCTTTACATGACGACATCGCACGACATGGATTTCTGAAAGTACTTTTATCCACTCTTCAAAAATCCGATTACCTCTGCCGGACTTGAACCGGCGGTCTTGGGATTTAGAGTCCGACACTCTACCACTGATCCACAGCGCGAGCTGGTAGTGTATCTGTGTACATTAAGAAGTGTATATTGATACACAAAAGCCAGTCCCAGAGCCAGAGGAATTAACCGGCTAAGGCTACAATCCCCGCTCTCGGCCGATGTCGATTCCAGAACCACCGGCCTGATTCACTCAGACGGTTGAGGCGCTGGCCTTCTAACTCCAACTTGGCAGGTTCGATCCTGGCTCAGGCCGGTGGTATTTGCAGGTGCTCAAGTACGTCAGCCTCGTATCGGTAGATTTACTGGCACGTAAAAGAACTCCTGCGGGACTAAATTCCGGAACCTCGACGTCTCTAGAAACCGTTAAAGTAGTTAGTGGGACGTAAAGCCAATATAATTTCGAACCCAGAACCATCTAAACAGAAGGCCGACACGTTCACCATTCATCCTACGAGTTGACTACCGTAACTCAATACAACCTACACATTCCAATTTCCTTATCAAAGGAAAAAAGAAGAAGGATACCGTATACTTTTGAAGATTATTTTACTTATTTGATGTTGTGCACTGTGCGTATGCCAATTAATTAATTAATTATGTATGTATGTATGTATGTATGTATGTATGTATGTATGTATGTATGTATGTATGTATGTATGTATGTATGTATGTATGTATGTATGTATGTATGTATGTATGTATGTATGTATGTATGTATGTATGTATGTATGTATGTATGTATGTATGTATGTATGTATGTATGTATGTATGTATGTATGTATGTATGTATGTATGTATGTATGTATGTATGTATGTATGTATGTATGTATGTATGTATGTATGTATGTATGTATGTATGTATGTATGTATGTATGTATGTATGTATGTATGTATGTATGTATGTATGTATGTATGTATGTATGTATGTATGTATGTATGTATGTATGTATGTATGTATGTATGTATGTATGTATGTATGTATGTATGTATGTATGTATGTATGTATGTATGTATGTATGTATGTATGTATGTATGTATGTATGTATGTATGTATGTATGTATGTATGTATGTATGTATGTATGTATGTATGTATGTATGTATGTATGTATGTATGTATGTATGTATGTATGTATGTATGTATGTATGTATGTATGTATGTATGTATGTATGTATGTATGTATGTATGTATGTATGTATGTATGTATGTATGTATGTATGTATGTATGTATGTATGTATGTATGTATGTATGTATGTATGTATGTATGTATGTATGTATGTATGTATGTAGTGTCCTCAGCCCAAAGGCTAGCTATATCACAAGCAGCTACACTATCAGCTATCACAGATAGCCTAAGAACTATCGAAGAACATACTAAGGTTATGAGGAATAGAGTAGTAATCCGTTGCTTTCCTCACCGAGACAGAAGTTGCTATCACATATCAGTCTGCCAAGTCCGCAGAAATCAACACACACGTACGAGTGGAACTTTCACACCATCGATCACAGGGACTGGCTGCTTAGAAGATTGGCGTTACTAGCATCGCTCATACCTCAAACACTTTCCTGTTATCAAAGCCATGAATGAGACAGATTAATGAAAACAACAAATTGCCTCTAGCCCGTACCAGAAGATACAGAGAACTGTAAACACTATACCTTACCAGAGATCGATTTGGGCTCGCTGAGATACCAGAATTTTATTCCACAGATGTATGGTGTTGGCCATAGGAAGATTCCTTAGGTAAGCCTATCAAAAGTATTTTACTGACTGGTGTAATGAAAACAAGAATTTAACACTGGAGATTGCTTTCCCTTTAACATCCCACCAACTCAGATTTTTTGGTGACGATGTAGTAGGAAAGGGCTAGGACTAGGAAGGAAGCAGACATGGCCTTATTTAAAGTACAGCGTTTCACACTATCGCCGGCCCCGTAATTTATGGGTACCGTGCCTGTCTCTTACCCGGAGGACCCGGGTTCGATTCCCAGCCAGGTCAGGGATTTTTACCTGGATCTGAGGGCTACTTCGAGGCCCACTCAGCCTACGTGATGAGAGTTGAGGAGCTATCTGACGGTGAGATAGCGGGCCTGGTCTAGAAAGCCAGGAATTACGGCCGAGAGGATTCGTCATGCTGACCACACGACACATCGTAATCTGCAGGCCTTCGGAGTGAGCAGTGGCCGCTTAGTAAGCCAAGGCCCTTCAGGGTCGCAATGCCATAGGGTTTGGGTGGAGAGGGGGCCTTCACACCTTCACTGAAAACTCCTAATGTGTCGGCAACCTATTCGCTTTACCTGAGCAGTGGGTCAGTCTGCTCCCACTAAAGGTGAATAGGCCTACTGCAAGTTCGTGCGAAAAGCAAACAAGCCCTCCCATGGCTCATTAAATGGGTTGGAGGTAAAGCATTGTGCACGAGGGGACGGGTATTTATTGACGTTATGAAACTGCTCACAGCAGACCATTTCTATACGCTCCCATTGCATGCTGTTTGTTATAGAATGAAGCAGGAGCATTATAGTAATGATGAGTTGGTGGCTAAGTTGTTAGTGTAAAGGTAAAATCGAAGAAAATTATTTATTTTTGTGACGCTACCTGTGTGACATAATTTATGCAACGTTATGTACTTGCTAACAGTGATGATGTTGTGGGAGGATTATGACAACAAGTGAAAGTGTCACACGCTCATGCTGTCGAGGGTGCAAGAAAGCCTTATGAGACCGGGCTGAGGGGCTCAGATGGTTGAAGCTCTGGCCTTCTGACCCCTATTTGGAGGTTCGATCCTGGCTCAGTCCGGTGATATTTGATGGTGCTCAAACACGTCATCCTCATGTCGAAAGATTTACTAACACGTAAAAGAACTCATGCGGGGCGAAATTTCGGCACCTCGGAGTCTACGAAAAACCGTAAAAGTGGTTAGTGGGACGTAAAGCAAATAATATTATTAAGCCCTATGAAGCGCATAGTGCTTTGTGCAGAACAAGTTAGGTCTTCTGCACTGTTTATATAAGTTTCCCTTCATTACATTTTTCAAGGCTTTCGCCATAGAGTAGATTGTCCCGCAGAACAGGTAAAGCAAAGGGGTTGCCGACACATCGAGAGTTTGGACTAACCTACTGCTCCGAAGTACCTGTTACTTGGGCACTTAGCTGAACGATTCTACAACACGCTGTTCAGCCACAGGATTCGTCTGGTGTGAAAATGGGAAATCATAAAAAATAATATTCAGGGCTGCAGATTATGGGGTTCGAACCCACCATATCCAAAATGCGAGCTAACAGCTGCACGACCCGTCCCGCGCGGGCAACTTGCTTAGTTCTATGTTATTTATTTGTACGTTCCAAAAACTATTTTTTACGGTTTTTGGAGACGCCAAGTTCCTGAAAATTTTCCCGCAGGAGTTCCTCAGCGCTGGTAAATCTACCGTACGCGAAGTGGCGTATTCGAGCACCTTCAAATTTCTCTTGCTCGGGGTCTACGTATTTATGATCGTTTTAATACACTTCGTCACACAACACATCACAGTACAAATCACCACAGGTGGTGGTAGTGATAATTGTTTTAAGAAGAAGTACAACTAGGCAAACATCCTCTCTATAACACTTATCAGAGAGAGAAAAAATAGAAGGGATCTGACGCTTCGAAAAATGAAGGCATCGCCCAAAGAAAGACAAGGGCCACGAAGGGCATGAATAGGAAAGACTCCCTAGGCCTCGAAAGCACTAACACCGTCGGGGTCGGAAAAGAACAAGAGTTGACCAAAGGAGGTCGGATAGGATAGACGAAAGTGATGAGCCAAATCACCACAGAAACACGCCTTAGTGAATGCATTCCTCCATATAGAATTGACGTTGGGAAAGGCCAACACAAAGAGCAAACAATGGAGACACTGAGGGAGCCTACACTGCGTAAGTAAACGCTGGACTTAATCTGCATCTAGTGCCGACCTCAGGTAACTGAAAAAAGACAACGAAGAAGGAAGAGACGAACCTAGGAAAAATATACATTTATTTTTTTACAAGTTGCTTTACGTCGCACCGACACATATAGTTCTTACGGGGACGATGGGACAGGAAAGGGCTAGGAGTGGGAAGGAAGCGATCGTGGCCTTAATAAAAGGCACAACCCCAGCATTTTCCTGGTGTGAAAATGGGGAAACGACGGAAAACCATCTGCAGGACTGCCGGCAGTGGGGTTCGAACCCACTATCTCCCAAGTACTGGATACTGGGCGCACTTAAGCGACTGCAGCTATTGAGCTCGTTCTGGCAAAAATAAATCAGCGTAATCCCTCACCTAGGTTCTGTGTTTCCGTGATTGTTATACAGGTCTCCAAGCCAGAAAGAAGCCTTTGATTATTATGACTTCAATGAGCTGAAGAACGAGATTATCAGCCCTTCGTAATATCGGCTGAGGAGGAAGAATACAAATTCTGAATTAAGGTAGAGGATAAGAAAGAGAAGAGAAGGACGATGAAAGGCAAGAAAATGATTCTCTTGATCTCGTAAACGTAATACTATCGGAGTTGGGAAAAGGAGGTCGGAAGTATAGTGATAATTAGAGCCCGGATTTTTATGCGTCAATAGGTTAGAATGCAAACTTACTGAAGCGAGTAGCAAGTATAGTCTACCTTCACAACGATTATGCTATGCGGTTTGCATAAACATGAGGGGTACGACCCATCAGAACCCCTATAATTTATGTTACTTTTGCTACATTATGGAAGAGCGGGTGGCCAACACTTCCTACTAACCAAATTAGTTTGCAATCTAACCTGTTACTGCATAAGAATCCGGGCTTTAGTGATAATAAAAAGTAGCCAATGCCAAATAGGTGTAAATAATATGATTGCCACGCAGTTGAAAGTTGAAAGGCCTCGGAAAAAATCTCATACGCAAAGAGCAAACTGAAGAAACACTGAGGGAACCTACACTGCGGAAGTGTTAATGGATTACATCCTGAGTTAGTTTGACCGCAAGCTTACCTTCAGGAAGTGGTTAAACTTGTCATGATAATTGAGTCTATTTGTTTGTATGATTGTGAAAAAGCTTTCCAGTCGGCCGAATGTAATTAGAGTGTAATTAGTGTGCAGACTTCCACGGCTTATCGAAAATCGCGAAATAACTACAGTTTTTCTTCCATTTAATAGGCCTATCTAGTAAATGTAATGTCATAGGGCTAACTAAGATGATGTCCTAAATAATCAACTGCAAATTAATATCCTTCATACTGAGCAAGTGGTCGTGCTGTTAGCGTCGCGCAGCTGTAAATTTGCATTCGTGAGATAGAGGATTCGAACCCCACTGTCGGCAGCTCTGAACATGATTTTCCGTGGTTGCCCCATTTTCACACAAGGCGAATGCTGGGGCTGTACCTTAAGTAAGGCGACGGCCGCTTCCTTCCCACTCCTAGCTCTTCCCTATCCCATCCTCACCATAATACCAATCTGTGTCGGTGCGACATAAAGCAAATTGTATAATAATAATAATAATAATAATAATAATAATAATAATAATAATAATAATAATAATAATAATAATGTCCCGGGTATGACGTTAAACTGCGTCCACAAACCGAGTGACCACCAGTGTAAGTGGTCCTCCTCTACCAAGTGCCAACGGCCTCTTCGGAGGGCGGATGAGCGGGTAGAGGTTCAGGGCACTCTCTTGCCCTTGGGGTGGGAAACTGCCCCTAAAGGCGGAAGAGCCACTAGATGGCCAACGGCATAGGATAATAATAAATCCAGTAGCGTCTGTTCATCTATTTGGTGCGGCAACTGGTCAGCGTCTGTACTCCGAGTAGGAGCGGCTGCCTCAGAAAACCTTCAGGAACTCACCCACCTGATTGTACTCCGATCCCTCGGGATCAACCCAATCGCTTGAGAACAACCACACCATGATTCGTGCAAGTAAGAACAACATTACTCCAGGTGGTAACCAATCCACCCGCCAACTGAAAACGAAGGCGGCAACCGGCCACTCGGATTCTGGAGGAGCCGGGCTGACACGAAAGAGAGAGTCGGAGCTCTCTGGCAAACTTCCCACTAAAACGCCCTTCTACATCGGCACGCTAAACGTAAACACACTCCTACAAGTAGGAAAACTTCTCAGATTAACATCAGAATTAGATCAGCAAAAAATCCAGCTACTCGCCGTACAAGAGACCAGACTCACTGAGTCGGAGACGTCAGAATGTGGTAACTACCGCATTTTCAAGAGCAAAACTACACGAACAGTAGAAAAAGCCACACCAATGTTAGGCATGGCCTTTTTCGTACACAAAAAGATCGTGAACTCCGCAGAAGAAATCATACCCATAAACAACAGACTAATGACCTTACGACTTCGCTGTGCAAATCGCCACTACACCTTTGTAAATGCCCACGCACCCACCAACGACTGCAAAGATCAGAAACAAACAGAAAACTTCTGGAACAAACTTGAAACCACACTCATCAAAATACCTGAAAAAGACACCATCATTCTCCTTGGCGATTTCAACGGTAAAATTGGTAAAGAAAAATGCTACAGAAAAACCGCAGGAAGATTCTCAGCACACGAAAAGACCAACAAAAATGGCAAATGCCTCATCGAGCTCTGTCAACATCTCTACGGAAAACCCCAATAAGCTCTTCACATGGGAATCACCCAACACCTGCTGCGGCAAACACCAGATCGATCATGTCGCCATCTCCTTCCCAGCACAAAAAGAAGTACACAACGTTCAAGTCCGCAGAGGAGCTAACATTGACTCGGACCATCATCTAACAGGAATCAAAGTGAAATTTACCCCAAAACGCTTCTACCAGAAATCCAAGGCAAACAAAAAATTGGACACAGCACAAATAAAAACATCAAATCTCAGGGAAACATGGGAAAAAATCCCAACCAAAACTTGGAACGAATTCCACGAAAAAATCATGAAGAGTGCATCAGAGCAAATCCCACTACAGAAAAAGAGCAGACACCCGTTTTGGAACACCGAATGTGACCAAGCCATATTGAATAGAAAAAACGCATACCAGAAGTTCATCAGCAACCGTACACCCGAAAACGAAGAAAAATTCCGCGAAGTCCGCAGACAGACCTCTAAACTCATCAGACAAACCAAGAGGAAATACCTGGAGGACCAACTGAAGTCGGCCGAACAGGACTTCCGTAACTACAACACCAGAGATTTTTACAGTCTTCCGCAACAGATTAAATGGGTACACGCCCAAGAACCTCTGCTTCAGAAAACAAAACGGAAAATTGGCACTCACAGATGACGAAAACACCAAGGAACTCGCGAGATACTTCGAGTCACTACTCAACTGCGCAGAACCAACGGAGAGGTTTCCATTTAAACCCCACCCGAACCCAAACCCAGACTCATCCCCACCTACACAAGAGGAAATACACCGACACATACAACGACTGAAAAACAACAAGGCATCCGGAGACGACGGCATCATAGCAGAGCTTCTTAAACATCTAGGAAAAAATTCTCTCCAAGAACTCACACAAATCATACAAGAAATTTGGACAACGGAAAAACTACCAGAAAATTGGACAAATGCCCTCCTCGTTCCACTTCACAAAAAAGCTGACCGAACAGATGTGAACAATTACAGGGGAATTTCCCTGGTGCAAGTCACATACAAAATCCTCTCTGCAGTCCTCCTCCAAAGAACACAGGAACAACTAGAACCACTCATAGGCGAATACCAAGCGGGCTTCAGGCCCCACAGATCCTGTGCAGAACAGATACTCAACCTGAAAACCATCTTGAAACTACGACACACAAGAAAACAACCCACAATCTGCACCTTCGTGGACTTCCAGAATGCATACGACTCCACTGACCGGCAATCTCTCTTCCAAACACAGAGTGAGTACGGACTGGACAACAAGACTCAAAAAATCATCGGACTAACTCTCACCAACACAACCTCCTAAGTAAAATTCATGGGAAATATATCTGAAAAATTTCAGATAAAAACCGGTGTCCGACAAGGAGATGGACTTTCCCCACTACTCTTTAACATAGCCCTGGACAAAATCATGAGAGAATGGGAACAGCTCTAGAAGCTCAAGGAAATTGGCAACCATTAAGTATGACAAGAAGACATGTAAAAATCTCCTGTCTCGCTTTCGCAGATGATCTCGCGATCCTTGCAACAAACGAACAACAGGCAATCAGCCAAATTGAAACTCTCAAGAAATGCTCAGAAAAATTCGGCCTACAAATCTCCTTCTCAAAAACCAAGGTCATGTGCAACCACTGCAGCCTCCAGAATTTGAACACGAAATTTGGCACAATCGAAAAAGTAACTGAGTTCCGATATCTCGGAGAAATTATAGTACCAACAGGAAAAGAACAGAAGGCCCTCGAGGTCCGCATCCAGAAAATGAAGAGAGCCCTCGGCCGAACGCAAAACATTTACAACAAAAATGCCTTTCAATCTTCACCAAAATTCGACATTACAACACTGTGATCAAACCTGAAATACTATACGCGAGTGAAACACTGGATCTCCACAGAAAAACAGTACTCGAAGACATCCTGAAAGAGGAACGTAAAATCATCAGAAAAATTCTCGGCCCAAAACTGACTGACGAAGGATATAGACTGCAATCTCGTACAAAAACCGAGGAGCTCTCAAACCTTGCGGCCGACATCAGAAAAAGACGCCTGAAATTTTACGGACACATCAAACGCCTTCCAGAAAACAGACTGATAAGAATCTTACTTGAGGCAACAGAAAACATCAAAACAAATAGGTGGACAACGGAAATCCGCCAAGATCTGGAAAAATCAGGAATCAAAGTGGCCGACACCGCTAACCGAACCTGCTACAGAACGAAAATCAACAAGTGGGAAGTAGAGTCAGAGAGAAACCACAAGAAGAAGACAGGAGCTAAGTGGACAGAAGAACGAAGAACCACGATGAGAGAAAAACTGAAGGCTGCCTGGCAAAGAAGGAAATGCACAACTTCTAAGTGAGCTTTGCGTGATCAGTTTTCTGGCCTTTTTCGCATCTAATAATAATAATAATAATAATAATAATAATAATAATAATAATATCCTTCATATATATTCTTGTCGAATAAGATTTTTAAAATATTTCATGGCCATGGTTAATAAAAAATGTCATCTTTTTAGTTTTTTAAGGATTTATCACTGTTTTTTTGATCTTGGGTCACAATTGTCTCATGAAATCAGTATCGGAAAAAGAAATATCATTACAATTTTTCATAAAAGGCAAAAGTGTGTTTATTTCAGAACCAGCTTGGCTGTATCGCAGCAATGTAGCCGCCGGAAATTGAAGGTGGAAGGTAGAGGAGGTCGCCGCTAACGTACATGTAACATTCCTGAAAAACAATATTACTGTTCAATAATACTACGAAAGTGAAAACAAATTTTGATTCACCAAAAGCTGTTATGAAACAAAACTCATCGTTCATCGTTGCAAAGTGAATCTGTTGAGAATTTCCTCTGGTGTTATATTCACTTCTTATGTAAACGCCTTTCTGAAATTATGATTGTCATGGGTAGAGTATGTAGAATTGTGAGAAGTCTGTGAATATTTAGGATGACAATCTGATGACATGACCTGAGACTCCCAATGGCAGTTGAGAAATCTGTGGATCTCTCTCTCTCTCTCTCTCTCTCTCTCTCTCTCAATCTGTTTTCCCTCCAGGGTTGTTTTTTTCCACGGACTCATCAAGGGATCCCACCTCTACCGACTCAAGGCCAATGTCCTGGAGCGCGAGACTTTCTGGGTTGGTGAATACAACTTGGGAGGAGAACCAGTACCTAACCCAGGCGGCCTAACCTGCTATGCTCAACAGGGGCCTTGTGGGGGGATGGGAATACTGGAAGGGATAGACAAGGAACAGTGGATAAGGTGGCCGTGGCCTTACGTTAGGTACCAGCATTTGCCTACTTCGAGGATGGCTGAGGTGGGAATTGAACCACTCTCTACTCAGTTGACCTTCAGAGGCTGAGCGGATCCCGTTCCAGCCCTCGTTCCACTTCCCAAATTTCGTGGCAGTGTCGAACCCGGGCGTCCGGAGGTAGCAGTTATTCACACTAACCACTACACCAGAGAGGTGGGCAATCTGTGGATGTGGTGGTGATTATTGTTTTAAGAGGAAGTACAACTAGGCAACCATCCTCTATATAATACTAACCAGAGGGAAACATGGAAGGGATCCGACACTTCGAAAAATGAAGATATCGGCCAAAGGAAGACAAGGGCCACGAAGGGCGTGAGGATGAAAGACTCCCTAGCCCTCGCAAACCTAATAGCGTCAGGGTCGGAAAAGACCAAGAGTTGACCAAGGGAGGTCGGATAGGATAGATGAAAGTGAGGAGCTTGGCACAAGTAAGTGGAAGCAATGCCAGGACTCAGCTGAGGGCCCCATGGTCGCCAACCCACTCTCAAAAGTTCAGAGCCCCTGGGGCCCCTGTTAGTCGCCTCTTACGACAGGCAGGGGATACCGTGGGTGTTATTCTACCGCCCCACCCACAGGGAGAGGACAATTTGTGGATATTTAGGAAGAAAATCTGATGTCGGCATTGCAAATGCGTGGCTCAGCGTAACTTAACGTAAAACAAATTAGAGCTAATCATAAATATGTCTTCTTACAAATGAAGCTCAAATTGATAAAGATTAATTTATTTTCATTATTTCACAAATAATAGAGGTACCGTACAGAAGTTCTCGGTTGCTACGTAACATAGCGCACACGGTTCGCATCACTAAAGCTAGCCATACACGTACAGGAAAACCTCAAGGAAAAAGCCTCCGGGATTTCCTTAAGGCGGCCATACACGAGCGGAATTTCCTCAAGGTTCGGCCTCAACAGTCCAATCCCGCAACGTGTGTGGCGGCGTCCTTGAGGCCGCGCTGGGTGCGAGAAATCCAGAAATCCCGAACAAAATTCAATTCTTTTCCGCCTTGCGGCCAAGTAGGCCGGATTTTCCCAGTCCCTTGCTGCGTGTATGTGTGGACGGCAGTAGGCCTTGAGGATTTGTGAAGTGAAGTGATTGTCGGGAGTGTCCTATTTCGTCATGTCTCGAGAACTTTTAACGGAATTTATACAAATATACCAGAATGAACCTTGCTTGTGGCAAGTGAGTTCAAAAAATTACCATGATAGAAATAAAAAGGAGGCCGCGTACGCCAAGCTGTCAGAAAAAGTGAAAGAAGTGGATGTAAAGGCAACAAAATATGACGTTATTAAAAAAATTAACAATATGAGAAGCGCTTTCCGAAAAGAAAAGAAAAAAATTACGGAATCGCTGAAGTCAGGAGCATCTGCTGATTCTGTGTACAAACCTAGGTTGTGGTACTTCTCAATGTTGAGGTAAGGGTTTATTAATTTAAACTCATTAATGTATTAATTTAAGACGTTCAATTATTTTTTGTATAAAGATTTACTATTATTTATTAACGTTTCAATGTATGTTGTATTTCTTTGTAGTTTTCTGTCTGATCAAAACATTCCTCGAACGTCTTGTTCGAACGTGGTCAGTGATGATGGTGTTGATGAAGAAAAAACTTTTGAGACAGATGTAAGTAATATTTATTACATATTATTTGGTAACATAACAACCTTGTAACAAACATTAGTAATTACGTAATTAGTACTAATGTTTAGTGAACTTACTACTGAAACTTGTTAGATACAAATTATAGGATCAACGTATGCACAAAAAAATAATGCATTTACTGTAAGCATTTCATATGAAGTTCATTTGCCAAGGAACCTGTCCCTCATTGGAGAAGTAGTTGACAAACTCATCTCTTATTTGTTTTGCTGAGACGGTTGTGTTTCCTCTATTGCTTCGGCGTAAGCCATATACCGGTACGTGATCGTTATCAGCACCGTATCCTTCAGATATTGTACCTCCGTCTGTATTTTCGTGGTCAAAGCATTCTGAAGAAGCGTAAACACTAGCAACCTTTTTCATTAAAAAAACTGTGCAGTACACAGCAGCCATAACTACGGATTCAATGTTATGTGGTTTCAAGTTTATAGCCGTGCTGAATACTCTGAATCGTGCAACGAGAATACCAAAGACATTTTCTATAACACGTCTTGCTCTCGACAGGCGATAGTTGTATATTCTCCGGTTTTGTGAGGTAATGTCAGCTTGCCTGAATGGTTTCATCAGGTCATCTCTCAAAGGGAAAGCATCGTCCGCCACAAATACGTAGGACATGCATGAACTAGCATTTCTGATGTTATCAGCTGTAGGAATATTGAGGAGACCATTGTTATCTCTTTAAAAAAAATTGTGTTCTTCAGAACACCACCATCTGAAACTCTCCCGTTTGTACCGAAATGGCACATTAAAAATCTATAGTTTGCATCGGCGATGCCGAGTAGTACCATGCTGTGTCTACCTTTGTAATTAAAGTACTCCGATCCACTATCTGCTGGAGGTACAATGGTGATATGTTTTCCGTCCATAGCTCCAAGGCAGTGAGGGAAGTTCCAATTCATTTCGAAACCTTTCGATATTTCCTTCCACTCTTTTTCGGTTTTAGGAAACTACAAGCATATAAAAGAAAAAATAGAAAAGATATATAATAAACATCTAATATAAAAATACTACATACATACATACTTGTTCGTTACAGACTGTGGAAAATTCTAATCTAATATTTCAACCAGACTTTTTGTTTGTTTGTTTGCAGATGCCAAATACGCAAGAAATAATGAAACAGGATGAATCCACTCAAAATTGTTTAGGCATTTCAAGTCATTCAGTCGCAAGCACCAGTACTTCTGCACCATCAGCTCCTCGAAGGCAAGCTTGTAAGAGAGGCGATAAAGAAGATGGCATGGAAGGGATGGCGAAAGATGTGTTGGTACAGGTGCATGATTATTTCAAGAAGCCCCGAAATGAAGAAGACCGTTTCGATGTGATCGGCAAAGGTTTCACTATTAAGTTGCGCGGCCTTCCCAAAGATCAAATGCTTTAAGCTGAAAAACTAATGAACGATACCTTGTTTCAAACTGAAATGGGTTCCTTAACCATGTCACACAGAGTGGTTGGTGAACCACAATCAAACCCTTCATCGAGGTGCATTTCTCCAGTGTCCCACCACGGTTCCTCTGTGATTAGTTACACTTCATTGTCCTGCCCCAGGCCTGCAACTACTGAAAACCAAGAGGCTCACGTACCTCAACAAATGCTTGGACCCAATGAGGATTCTCATCCAAATGTACAGTACAGTTTTGCAGCACAAGGCAATGATACAGCTCCGTCTTATTTATCACGCATTGGTGGAAGTGTGTAATGTGAATATGTTCAAGTTAATCCATGAAAATGTTAAATTTAAGTTGAAATAAAGTCAAATAAAATCTATAGATCTCTGTAATTATTGTATTCAACTCACCTTCAAATAATCCTTACGTAGGACTTTATAAATAGCTTCACAGGTTTCGGCTATAATGTGACCAAGGGCCTGGGGAGACATTATTGTTGAATACTTGAGGTCTTCGTAACTCCTTCCAGTAGCGAGAAACCTCAATGTTGCAATGAGGTTTTCATGGGGGAGATAGCTTGCCTCATAACCGTATCTTCTTTAGCGATAAAAGGGGTGACCAATGAAAGAAAATGTAAATATGTATCGTGGTCCATCCTCAAGTAATTGTGGAAATCTTTCGGGAAGACTTCTAGTTCAGTAATTAGATTCTTGTGGGAATACACACTTATCTTGAAAAGCCACTCCTTGTACCATACACCTCTTTTGTGCCCTTTCTTGCGAACGCAGTCCCATGCAATCACACAGCCAACAGCTGCTAAAATATCAGCATCTGTTGATGCCATGATGAAAACTATTTGCAACACCACATGAACAACCAACCACCACCAGTCAACAGAACTGTTGTGTTGACCTGGAGTTGAACCTTGAGGAAATCCCCAAGGCCTTTTCCTTGAGGATTTCCTCAAGGAAATCCTCTCCGTGTGTGGGCGAGTGTTCGGTTGAGGAAATCCCAAGAAATTTTAGTTGTCGGTCACTCAGCCGGCCAGCGGAGCAAAGCAAGTCTGTGTCCCGCAGGCTGCACTCGGCGGTGGGATACGACGTTCGGTTTCGGCTCTCGAGCCAGCCAGCTCCCTGGTTGATCCTGCCAGTAGTCATATGCTTGTCTCAAAGATTAAGGCATGCATGTCTCAGTGCAAGCTCCTCAAACTGATAACGATTAGCCTAAAGTATTTTCATCATTTCACAAATAATATACAGTAGGTACAGAGGTTCTAGGTTGCTAGGTAACATTGCAACACATACTCCATATCACTAATTTTGTGATACAGATTTTTAGATGATCTCCAGCTATAAGACGTATTATTATGTCACAAAGGAACCCTCGTTTCGAACATGTTCGACCACTCGAATCGCCATCTTGAAACAATTGAGAGTAGCATTAATGTCTGAGTATTGGAGTTGGTCTTGGTTCATGTGGTGGCCTCCGTTATTGAGAATGAAGAAGTATTGGCATTGTCGGAGTAATGACCTGTTCGTGAAGTCATTTGGCCTTTGTTGGTACGCATTCCCTACGAGAATGTTCTGTCATTATCTTCAGGAAGAAAACGCCTGTCTGATACGAGATGATTGCTACATTTTGCTGCTGTTCATGCTCTGTATGTCGGTTTTGAGAATATTAGAGATGCATTGAATTCAGTATCTGGTGGCATCGAACAGGAAATGAATACAAGGTGAGAGGCAGAAGGATTGAGTAAATGGAAAGCCCGGAAATGATCTTCGTGAGGTCCTGCAGTCTGGGAATCAGTGGTGTATGCTGGGATCAAGACGTGGGCTTCCACTAGACTTAGATTACCCCTTTTCGATGGTTGCCTCCAATAACGGACCGTTTATATTGGTATTATAAATTTACTCATTTGGGACAAATACTTCAGGTTCACTATGGGAATCAACATCTATATCATCTGATGGCTAGGCAGGCATCAATTTTTGGTAATGAGACAAAGTCTCTCATAGTGCATTGGCACTACCGGTAGTTCCAAGTAGCCTATGCAGTGGCCTCCGCAGTATGCACTAGCCATGCATATTGGTAGGTATGCTATTTACCAACTGAGCACACTGAGGCGAAATGCTGGCAACCAGGAATGAGTTAGCTGGAAAATTTATAATGTCCAATAATGGATCATTTATATTCGTATTATAAATTTACTCATTCGGGACAAATACTTCAGGTTCCCTATGGGAATCAACATCTATATTATCAGATGGCCAGGCAGGCAACAATTTTTGGTTATGAGACAAAGTGTCTCATAGTTCATTGGCACTGCCGATGGCTCCAAGTAGCCTATGCAGTGGCCTCCACGGTATGCACTAGCCATGCATCTTGGTAGGTGTGCTGTTTACCAACTGATGAGCCCAACTTAGCACACTGGGGTGAAACGCTGGCAACCAGGAATGAGTTAGCTGGAATATTTATAATGTCCAATAATGGACCATTTTTATTGGTATTATAAATTTACTCATTTGGGGTAAATACTTCAGGTTCTCATTTTCTTTCTCCCAGCCCAATCTTTGCAACATTTTTGTAATGCTACTCTTTTGTCAGAAATCACCCAGAACAAACTGAGCTGCTTTTCTTTTTCTTTTTTCCAGTTTTTGAATCAACTAAACCTGGTGAGGGTCCCATACACTGGAACCATACTCTATTTGGGGTCTTACCAGTGAATTGTATGCCCTTTCCTTTACATCCTTACTATAACGCCTTAACACCCTCATAACCATGTACAGAGATCTGTACCCTTTATTTACAATCCCATTTATTACTCAATTGCAGTTGCTCACAATCTTGTAACTTATTTATTACTCTATACAGAATAACATCATCTGCAAAAATCCTTATCTTTGATTCCAATTCTTTACTCATATCATTTATATACATAAGAAAACATAAAGGTCCAATAATACTACCTTGAGGAATTCCCTTCTTAATTATTACAGGGTCAGATAAAGCTTTGCCTACTCTAATTCTCTGAGATCTATTTTCTAGAAATATAGCAACCCATTCAGTCACTCATTTGTCTGGTCCATTGCACTCATTCTTGCCAGTAGTCTCCCATGATCCACCCTATCAAATGCCTTTAGACAGGTCAATTGCGGTACAGTCCATTTGACCTCCTAAATCCAAGATATCTGCTATATCTTGCTGGAATCCTACACGTTGAGCTTCATACTTAGCTCGCAGGATTATTTTAGAGCCATGAGAAATGGCTGTGCAAATGGAGACGGGGACACCACCACCACCACCACCACCACCACCACCACCACCACCACCACCACCACCACCACCAATGATTGTAGTGTAGATGAAGCCAAAAGCAACAAATACCCATTAACATGGCTTGAGGTAGAAACAGCACTAAAGAGCATGCGAAATGGGAAGTCCCCAGGCTTTGATGATCTCAGCTCAGACATGATAAAGGCAGGTGGAATACCAGGGTTGAATTGGCTATATAGAGTGTTATCAGTGATTTGGGAAAGTAACAAAATTCCAGAAGATTGGAGTAAAGGAGTCATCATCCCGCTGTTCAAAAGGGCAACCGACGGAAATGTGGAAATTACAGAGGCATCACGCTGTTGTCACACTCACTGAAGCTGCTGGAAAAGATCATAGAAACAAGACTTAGGAAGATAGTGGAACCTTTGCTTGAGGAAGAACAACACGGGTTCAGGAAAGGTCGAAGTACTATGGATCTTATCTTTGCAGTAAAGATGCTGACGGAAAAGTACTGGGAATACGGAAGAAATCTTGTGATTGCATTTGTGGACATTGAAAAAGCATATGATAGTGTTCCTTGAAACAAGATATGGGAATGTCTGGAAGACCTAAAGGTGCCAAAGTACTTAATTGACAAAGTCAAGATGCTATACCAGAAGTGCTACAGCTGTGTCCAGATAGGCAACGGACGGTCAGAATGGTTTGAAACAAAGGGAGGTGTCCAACAAGGAAGTGCTCTGTCACCACTCCTGTTAGTAATAGTAATGGACAAGGTCATCAAATCTATCAAGAAAATGGACAGTGGACCAAACGCCCTGGTATTTGCTGATGATGTGCTTTTATGGGGAGAGACAGAAGCAGAAGTTCAGAAGAAACTTAATGAATGGAAGAACACATTCAAAAATTTTGGACTGAAGATGAGCAAAACGAAGACAGTGGAAATGGCCATCAACAGGGAAGGAACAAGCTCAAATATATTTCTGGAAGGAGCAAAAATCGAATCAGCTTCCCACTTCAAGTACCTCGGAAGCACAATATCGAAAGACAACACTGTTAAGCAGGAAATACTCAGCAGGACACAGAAAGCATCGAACTTCTACAGTCAAGTCAGGAATCTCCTCTGGGACTGCAAAATACCACAGAAAGCGAAAATAATCATGTACCACACTTACTACGTACCAATCCTCACGTACGGTTTAGAGACATGTACCCTACTAAACAAAGACTTCAGTAGAATCCAAGCAACTGAAATGAGATTCATTAGAACCATGAACCAAACAACCAGAAAGGACAAGATCAGAAATGAAGTGAATAGGAAAGTAGCTGGTACTAAGGTTCCTATTATCAGTGTCGTAAAGAAACGCAGACTTCAGTGGTATGGGCATGTAATGAGAATGAACAGGGAAAGACCTGCCAGAAAATATTTCGACCTTAATCTCGTAGGAAGAAGACCACAGGGAAGACCAAGAAAACGTTGGATAGAGACTGTAAGATCAGATGTGGAGGAGAGAGGATACAAATGGGAGGATGTACTGGATCAGAAGATGTATGAAGACAGAAGGAGATGGTGAGCGCTTGTACACCACACCCGGGAAACTGGAGTTGGGAAATGATGATGATGATGATGAATATTTGAATAGCTGTTTCCGTTATGGGCATATGTTATTTACATTGCAGATTCAAAGCAAGTTTCACAGGTGTTTCTCAAAGCTTTGAACCAATCTGAGGAGTTATCTGCATAGGTAGTTTTTTGAGGTTTTGGGAAAATAGAAATAAACCAAGCATTCTTATTTTGCACTTTATTGAAAACTAAACAATTGTAATATAGTTATATTTGTCAGTTTTATGTTGTGTTTTAAAAATAATGTAAATAAAACAATTACATATTATGTGCAAAGAAATGTAAGACACTTAAAATTTAATTTCTTGTCACTTGAAGAGTATATTATTATTAATGTGATCCTTGAGCCTATTTTCACATTTTTAGCATTTTGAATTCAGGTTCAAATATTGATAAGCACACTCTTAAATCGGGGCTTGCAGTGTAAGAATATGAAGAAAAAGATCTCTCTACTAGTTCAGTATTAATAGATGGTATTAAAACTTGAAGTGGTTTTTTTTACAACAAGGGTTTTCTTTTTGAAATTTGACTTTAATGAAGAATCTGTTAAATTTTCAGTTAATTCTTCCTTTTCATAAGTAGATAGTTTGGCAGTCTTGAAGGTGTCTTCAATAAATGGGGCTGCAATTGAGTTTTTTCCGACTTCATGTTTAGGGAAATACTGCCCAAAAAGTAATACCGTGAGGCCTGTCAGTTGTAATACTGCATTATTTCTGACCTCTCGATATAGGTCCAAGCTATTGTTGCTTAAGAAACCATGCAGTGTTTCAAAAACTTCAGCTTGATTATTTTCAAGGCAGGTTTTCCAAATGCCATTTTTTAAACATGGACTCAATTTTGTTTGAAACTTTAAATACTGTTATTGAGCTGTTTTGTAGCCCTAAGTTGAGTTTACTTATTTCTGAACAAATATCAGCCAAATAAGCATGTTGCTGAAACCAGTCACTGTCGTGAAACTTTGAAGCCAGATATAAAAGGAGTTCTTCAAAAAAGACTTGTAGTTCATGTCTGAGTTCAAAAAATTATCTAAGGACTTTACCTCAAGAAAGCCACCTTACTTTGGTGTACATAAACAATGTGTAGTGAATACCACCTATCTCCTCACACAGTGCTTTAAACAGTTTGGAGTTTGCAGCATTAGCTTTGACATAATTTGCAACATTTACTGCTCCAAGCTCTGCCGACCAAATTTAAACTCGCTGGTCCACTTGGCAACAGTTGAAAATGACGGAGCAGAGTCCCCTAGTGTGTCGGGATGAATTTCCTTTGCTTTCATACCTTTCTTTACAGTGTATTTAATCACTGCTCGAATCTCAGTTTTTTCCATTGTCACAAATCACTACGCGGGAACAACAACAAAGAGTCGTCACTACCACACTCCTGCAGCTAGAGCACTGACGCACCACGTGTTCACTCACAAAGGATGTGTGATTACTGCGCGGGAACCTCGTTGCTCTAGCACTGACATCTAGTGGTGATTTTGAGAACTTTTCAAACCGTCCTCGTATAGAAAAATGTCTGTTACAAACTAAGAGTATTGAGAATAAATAGTGTCTGTACTCATGGGAAATAAATTTTAAAAATGTAAATGAAAACTAAAAGAATATTTTAACAAAGATCATGACTTTGCAGGTCTTGGGCTAGTAACAGTCATGATATTGTAATCCTCTTTGGGTATAATAATCCCAAGAATTCTGTATCTGAACTTGATAGGAAAACAATGTCCAATAGTTATAAACAACTGCTCAAACTTTGCAACATTTTTGTAACGCTACTCTTTTACAAGTTGTCCATTTCATGACCATATCGATGAGTATAATCAAGAAGTTAGTATAAATAACCACCTAATCGATACTTTATTATTTTATTATTAATTTATTTTACCTGTATTATTAATATTTTTTATTAATAAAGTATACTAACTTCTTGACATTACTCTTTTGTCGGAAATCACCCAGAACAAATCGAGCCGCTTTTCTTCGGATTTTTTCCAGTTCTTGAATCAGGTAATCCTGGTAAGGGTCCCATACACTGGAACTCTAGTTGGGGGTCTTACCAGATACTTATATGCCCTCTCCTTTTACATCCTTACTACAACCCCTAAACACCCTCATAACCATGTGCAGAGATCTGTACCCTTTATTAACAATCATATTTATGTGATTACCCCAATGAAGATCTTTTCTCATATTAACACCTAGGTACTTACAATGATCCCCAAAAGGAACTTTCACCCCATCAACGCAGCAATTAAAACTGAGAGGACTTTTCCTATTTGCGAAACTCACAGCCTGACTTTTAACCCCGTTTATCATCATACCATTGCCCACCATCCATCTCACGACACTATCGAGGTCACCCTGCAGTCGCTCACAATATTGTACCTTATTTATTACTCTGTACAGAATAACATCATCTGCAAACAGCCATAACTCTGATTCCACTTCTTTATACATATCATTGATATATATAAGAAAACATAAAGGTCCAATAATACTGCCTTGAGGAATTCCCCTCTTTATATTACAGGGTCAGATAAAGTTTCTTCTACTCTAATTCTCTAAGTTCTGTTTTCTAGAAATATAGCCACCCATTCAGTCACTCTTTTTTTCTAGTCCAATAGCACTCATTTTTGCCAGTAGTCTTCTATGATCTACCCTACCAAATGCCTTAGATAGGTCAATCACAATACAGTCCATTTGGCCTCCTGAATCCAGGATATTGGCTACATCTTGCTGAAATCCTACAAGCTGAGCTTCAGTGGAATAATCTTTCCTAAACCCAAACTGCCTTCTGTCAAACCAGTTATTAATTTTGCAAACATGTCTAATATAATCAGAAAGAATGCTTTCCCAAAGCTTACATGCAATGCATGTCAAACTTACTGCCCTGTAATTTTGAGCTTTATGTCTATCACCCTTTCCTTTATACAGACGGGCTACTATAACAACTCTCCATTCATTTGGTATAGCTCCTTCAACCAAACAATAATCAAATAAGTATTTCACATATGGTACTATTGCCTTTAGTATATCCCCAGAAATGTTATCAATTCCAGCTGCTTTTCTAGTTTTCAACTTTTGTATCTTACTGTAAATGTCATTGTTATCATAGGTAAATTTTAATACTTCTTTAGTATTACTCACCTCGCCTATCTGGACATTATCCTTGTAACCAACAATCTTTACATACTGCTGACTGAATACTTCTGCTTTTTGAAGATCCTTGCATACACACTCCCCTTGTTCATTAATGATCCCTGGAATGTCCTTCTTTGAACCTGTTTCTGCTTTAAAGTACCTATACATACCCTTCCATTTTTCACTAAAATTTGTATGACCACCAATTATGCTTGCCATCATGTTATCCTTAGCTGACTTCTTTGCTAGATTCAATTTCCTAGTAAGTTCCTTCAGTTTCTCCTTACTTCCATAACCATTTCTACCATTCCATTTTTACCATTCCTTACCACCTTTAAAGGTACAAACCTATTTTCACATTCCTCAACAATTGCTTTAAACCCATCCCAGAGTCTGTTTACATTTTTATTTACCATTTTCCAGCATTCACAGTTACTTTTTAAAAACTCCCTCATGCCTGTTTTATCAGCCATATGGTACTGCCTAATAGTCCTAATTTTAATACCTTCCTTTCTTTCACATTTATTTTTAACTACGACAAAAACAGCTTCCTGATCGCTAATACCATCTATTACTCCAGTTTCTCTATAGAGCTCATCTGGTTTTATCAGCAGTACATCCAAAATATTCTTCCCTCTAGTTCGTTCCATCACTTTCTGAATCAGCTGCCCTTCCCATGTTAACTTATTTGCCATTTGTTTTTCATGCTTCCTGTCATTCGCATTACCTTCCCAACTGACATTTGGTAAATTGAGATCACCTGCTACTATCACATTCCTTTCCATATCATTTCCAACATAGCTGATTACCTTATCAAATAATTCTGAATCAGCGTCAGTGCTACCCTTTCCCAGTCTGTACACTCCAAAAACATCAAGTTGCCTATTATCTTTACAGATGAGCCTTATACCCAGAATTTATATGTTTTTCATCCTTAACTTTTTCTTAGCTTACAAATTCTTCTTTCACCAGAATGAATACTCCCCATCCTACCACTCCTATCCTATCTCTACGATGCACATTCCAGTTCCGTGAGAATATTTCTGCATCCATTATATCATTTCTCAGCCTTGATTCAACTCCTATTACAATATCTGGTAAATATACATCTATTAAATTAATTCTATTCCTTTCTTTACAATGCTTCTACAGTTCAACACTAACATTTTTATGTCATCCCTACTTGATTTCCAGATCTCTGTACCCTCATCACCACTCCCTAGACAACCCCATTTCCCTGAATGTGCCTCCCTATTACCCTTCTAAACAAATTTCCTAACTTATACGTACCACTGCGGTTTAAGTGAAGGCCATCTGAGCGCAGATCCCTGTCTCCTACCCACCCATTAGGATCTATAAATCTCATTCCCAGTTTCTCACATACCCACTCCATAGTCTCATTTAAATCCCCAATCACCTTCCAGTCAGTATCCCTCCTACTCAGTATTCCACTGATAACAATCTCCGCTTCCTTAAACTTCACCCATGCTACATTTACCAGATCCCACACATCCCCAACTATGTTGGTACTTATACCTGCTTGCCTTACGTTGTTAGTACAAACGTGAAACACTACCACCTTCTCCTTTCCCTCTTCCTTCTCTTCTACTTTCCTCAACATCTGCCTCAACCTAATTCCTGGATAACACTCTACCCTGGTTCCCTTTCCTCCACACACTTTCCGCACATGTCTAACGATGGAATCCCCCATGACCAGAGCCTCAACCCTACCCACCTCATTTGATCCCCCCCCATAGTCAGCCCTATCTTCTCTCACTGCTGCAGAAGCTACTTCCTCCTCCCTTTTCTCCCTCCCATGACCCTGTTCCATCTGTATTTTCCTTTCCACTACACTACATTTCCCTTTCTTACCTTTTCCCTTCCTCTTACTTCCACATATCTCAGCAACAGTTACCTGTTCCTCATCTTCCCTGGGTTTTTCTACCTGCAGTGACTTGTACTGATTTTGCACAGACACCTGTCCTGAATTCTGATCCTGAACAGAACCCTTAGCCTGCAATCTCCTTCCCCTTAAAACATTAGACCACCTATCTTCTACAATTCTCCCATTTCCTTCACATCGCTCCTTTACATCTACTGTATCCTGTACATTATTTGAGGCAGGTCTACTTTCCTTCCTGTCCTCTGAGAGAATCCTAATTATCTCCCTCATACTCCTTAATGCCTGGCCACACCCACAGTTCCCACACTTGCACTGCTTAGCCATTATTTATAGAATAATGGGAAGAAAAAGAAAAAGAAAATAACTTATTCTGTGGAAATAAAAATAAAAATGAAAGGAAGGAAATATTGCCTATAAAAATGGAAAGGAAAGAAATATTGTCTAGAATAGTTCACAAAGATCACACAACAACCAGGTAATTAATATAAGCTACTACTGCACTACAATACTACTTAGTTGTATGATTTTTTTTCTACAACACCCTAACAGAATGAAAATTGCTGTTAATTACTGAAAACCGAAAGTAATACACAAGAATTAGGTCTACACAATTCCAAACCGCAGTTAAATCTGCCCTAATTACTGCAACAGAATTCTAGTAAGAGAGTTAATACAGATACCACAAATACTATACAAATATTTCACAGTAATAAAATAAACACACTAATTTATAATAAGATACCTACTATAATACACTACAATGATTTTAAACTATGTTCAGACGTATACTAATTATAATACAACAGGTTATTACTAAGCACAAACTGAAATGAAAATTACAATTATAGTTTGAAATTCGCAAGACTACTCAGTAGGGATAAAAAGGGAATTCTGGGCCAGGGGCTAATGCGCATGATGGCCGCTATACATGGGCTCATACGGGACTAACTCCTTGGACCTGGGCTAGGGGCTTTATCGCAAGATTGTGGCTATACATAGACTCTTATGGAGAAAGCTGGCACAGGGGACACATATGATTTAAAGAGACGGCATAGGGGCCTGTGTGGTATCATTTGATTGGAAATGTGGAACATGAGTGGAAATACGACACTTGGCGTGCTTCAGCTGAATATACGGGGCGAGGGAAACTTTAATAATAATAAATAATGTTATTGATTTTACGTCTCACTAACTACTTTTACGGTCTTCGGAGACGACGAGGTGCCGCAATTTTGTCCCACAGAACTTCTTTCACGTACCAGTAAATCTACCAACATGAGGCTGACGAATTTGAGCACCGTTAAATACCGCTGGACTGAGCCAGGACCGAGCCTGCCTAATTGGGTTCGAAAAGTCGAAATAAGCACTCTAATTTCTAATAAGTCACTACAATACACTACAACAGTTTTTAAACTATGTTCTGACATATCCTAATTACAATAGGTTATTATTAAGCACAAATAGAAATGAAAATTCCAATTAGGCCTAAAGTTTGAAATTCGCAAGAACTACCGTACTCAAGGATTACCAACAAAGTTAAATGCGTGGATAGAAGATTATTTCTTTATTATTACCGGTACTTTATCCTACTACGCTCTAATAGAAATGAAACCTTGCGTTTGGTTAAATGCTTAAGTATCGGAAGGATTGCCGTACACAAAGAAAAACACGAATATAACAGGCAAGATACTATCTAATATACCTTAATTTCACTACAATTCTCAACTGAAATGTGGTTATGTGATTATTACAGCTGGTGGATTACTATTATTTTCCCTACTCCACGGGATGGAGAATAAAAGTGTCCTTAATTAGGCCTACTGAAAAATACGAGGTTGTCTACAATAATTTCTCAAAAATATTTCTGTCAAAACTACTCCTACTACTCCCGGTACTTGAATTACAATTACTGGGATATATGAACTTTATTATTATTAGCTAACTGCTCATAAATACTGAAAGATCGAGGGAGCGAAATATATAAATTATGGACACTTTAATTACCTACTCAGAACTACAAATGATTGGAATACAAGATCAGCTGATTTTTATTTATATTTACTTGAGTACACTACACCCTTTGTTCACGACTGTAGCCAACAACGCAATATTTCTCTGTTATAACATAGCAGTTCTTTACTATTTTTCACCATATTTAAAGTTACATATCTGTTTTCACATACCTCAACAACTGCTTTAAACCCATCCCATAGCCTGCTTACAGTTTAATTTACCATTTTCCACTGATCATAATACCTTTTTTTAAAACCTCATACCAATTTTATCAATCATATGATACTGCCTAACAGTCTTAGTTTTATAAGCTTCCTTTCTATCACATTTATTTTTAACTACAACAAAAACAGCTTCGTGATCACTTATAGCATCTTTAAAAAAAAAAAATTATAGATGCTATTTATTCGGGGTCTCACAACACAAGATTAAAATGCAAGAGTGTTGGCACGTCCTCAAATAATGATAATAAATTAACATAAATCAGAAATACATACCATTATCCAGAGAGAAAGAACGTCGCCAATTGTGGAAGCTCTGAACTCAAGAGATCTTGTGAATCAACTAAAATTAAGCTTAATTAATTAAACTTGGCTGAAATAATAATTTGTCAATAATTTTAAGAAACAAACTTTAATTATCCAAATTATTTATAACTTCCGACCTCAAAATTGATGTGTGAAAATTCATAATTACTCAAGGAATGATAATACCTTTTCAGATAAATTAAAAGAATTAAGAATAATGAAATTCAGGTGTCAACCTCTTAAAAGAAAACAGAAAACACCTCAGAATAATAAATAATCGTTAGTTGGAAGTAAATTAAGATTAAATTAAATCCTTACAGTCTGAAAATCTCAAAGGTTTCTGAGAAATTGAACGGTGAAAACCTTCTAATGAAGTATCTCGGTTAACAAATTGCCCCACAAATAGTCATAACCCGCAAAATCACACAATTTCAAATATCGAAGCAATAATAATTCAAGAACATGCAATTAAAACCAGATCTAGAATAAACTAATTCAATATCACCCAAAGAGACAGTAACTCAGCTCAAATAAATAAGTCAATCACCGCAGTCACATCTCTGTGCACGCAAGATCATTCCCCAAGGAATGACAGTCAAGCATTAATAATAATAATAATAATAATAATAATAATAATAATAATAATAATAATAATAATAATAATAATAATAATAATAATAATAATCAACTGACCCACAAATGTCACTTTCAACACAGCAAGGCAAAATGTCACGTGTGCATTCTATGACATCGAACAGAAACAGATGACGAGCACCGAAATCAAATGAGAACTTGAAAAACCGAGTAACTCATTAGATACGCCTTCCCTGAAAACACTTTTCTTTCTTATACTTGGCCAAGATGTCTTGAAAATATTTCAAATAATTAATATAATTATTATGACATTAAGGAAATGAAATTCAAGCGCCATAAGCTTATTCAGAGACTACTTACATGCTAGATTAGTTGAGAGCTCTTCAACGTAAATGTACCTTTACAGACATGAAAATTAGAAATAACTGAATTAAAGGAAAAATAAATATCATCCATACATTTAAATTGAAACCCCGAGGACATGAAAATAATGTAGATATGATTAAGACCCGATTCTCAATTCTTGAATTTTAAAACAACCTCGAAAAGTTCAAAAACCAACTGTAGACTTTCTTACATATCCTTGCTTTTAAAAGTGTCCACGTCTCTTAGCATGATTACAGCACTCTCGTTTTGGTAGGTTAACAGTACAGAAACGGTTAAGATTTACTTACAAGGTCGGATGCTAGCATGAATCAAAATCAATATTTAAAAAATAACCCAAAAATTCTTCAGGCCTTACGCCCAGATTGGGAAAACATCACCCTGGATCGAGTCCCACGACCATTCTTCCTTCTTCCTTTACAATTTTATCCAAGAAACAGGACCCGTAGCGAAGCGTCTTATTCCAATTCAGCCACAAGAATCAATCATCCAAACAACTGCTGCTCAGAGTTAATTGTCGGGCTCATACTTCACTTATCGCGACCAGATAGCAGCACCGCTTAGCGAGCTCTCGCCTCAAGTTCGAGTTGACCGCTAGATGTCTCACCATTAGCCATTAAGGAAGATCATTCCTTCCGATATTTGTTTTCGTAGAGATGCAGACAAGGTCACAGCGCATAAATGTAATGCAGAGTACATAGTACCCTAGCAGGTAATAATTGTAATTCCATTACAGGGGCATTGACCTAGAAAGATCTTTTGCCCCTACTTTGCACCACATGTTATGAACCTGCGTGTATTTCGAAATTGCGGAAGTGTAAAGTGTTGAATGTGAGGAAAGAAATGTTAAGGACGACACAAACACCCAGTTCCCAGGCCAGGGATATTAATCATTTACAATTAAAAACCCCTGCCCTGGCTGGGAATCAAACTGGGGCTGCCGGGTGACAGGCAGACGCATTGCCTCCTACACCGTGGAGCCGGACTATACCATCTATTACTTCAGTTTTTCTACAGAGCTCATCTGGTTTTACCAGCACCACATCCAGAATGTTCTTCCCTCTAGTTGGCTCCATTACTTTCTGATTCAGCAGTCCTTCCCAGATTAACTTGTTTGTCATTTGTTGGTCATGCTCCTGTGTTCACATTACTTTTCCAACTGATATTTGGTAATCTGAGATCACCCACTACAATCACATTCGTTTCATTGTCTTTTCCCACCTAGCTGGTTATTTTATCAAATAGAATTCCACATCAATGTCACCCTTTCCAGGTTGGTCCACCCCAAAAATATCAAGTTGCCTATTATCTTATGAACCTTACGCCTAAAATTTAATGTTTTTATCCTTAACTTTTTTGTAGTTTACAAATTCTCAAATTCTCCTTTCACCAGAATAAATACTCCTCCCCCTACCATTCCTGTCCTGTCTCTATGGCTGACACTCCTGTTCCATGAGAAAATTTCTGCATCCATAATTTCACTTCTCAACTATGATTCAAATCCTATTACAATAACTGGTAAATATATATCTGTTAAATTACTTCATTTTATTCCTTTCTTTACAATACTTCTACTGGTTAAAACCAACATTTTTATGTCATCCTTAATTGACTTCCACATCCGTGTACTATTATCACCACTCCCTAGTCCACCCCATTTTCCTGAATGTATCTTTCATTATGACCAACATTGAAACATGCACACTATTGTCTCATTTTGCCAGGAAATTTCCACTTTCACTTTTAGAAATACTCTTACTTTGATAATAGCCGCTCTCACACTCACAGCTCACTTGACTAACATCTCAGCAATACTATACTCAAGATTTCAAGAACCCATTCAAACCAAGGAAGACACGCAGTACAACTGTCTCTTAATCATCTTTTGCAGACGCAGCACATTCCAGGGCACTAATTACCTTACTCACATGACAAGATCTGTTTAAAATTTTCTTACAATTCTTGTAACTTTTGAATGTATCAACACAAAATAAATGTTAATATAATTAAATTCTAGACAGTTAAAAAATCATTTAAATGTCTGCCGGACACAGTGAAAAATTATAAAAAGCAGGACATGTCCGGCAAAAGATGGACAGATGGTAACCCTAATGTGGTAACTATGAACCAATGATGAGGCACTTGAAGTACAGTTTTTTACTGGACAAACTCTGTTTTCCTTTGTGTGTGGGGCGTGGGCTAATTAGTGAACTTCCGAATTTCCGAGCTGCTCTGTCTGCTCAAATTCATTTTCATTGTTATCAGACAGCATGGAGACTCATTTATTCAGAGAAGTTGTGCATCTTTTCAAGTTTGGTTCTTTCAAACACTCATCAGCCAGAGTGCTTGAGCATAAAGCTTTTCAGAGCCTAGGTTATTGAGTGACAACTATGTCTTAGTTTATTAACTTAACCATTATGGTTTGATTTTGTATTGGTCTGTATCAGGGTGCGAAATCGCGAGGGGGAAGGGAGAGATTTCCCCCCACCGAAGATTTTATCTCAAAGGTTTCCCCCAGTAAAATTGCCCGGGGGGATTCTTTCATTATAAGATAATGAGGAAAATGTAGAAGACATATAATTTATTACTGAAATTAATTATTTTACTGTCATAAAAATGTCAGCAATAATTCAAATGACTGCCAGATCTTGAGCAATGAAACAACGCAGCAGTGGCAATGCGGACCTGCAGCTTATTGTTCATGTTTCACTCCGACAAGTCCATCTGAAACCCGGGCAAAAGTATAAATTACTAGAAGCTCTACTCCCTTGTCATTGCTCAAAGTAGCTCGAGCTTACACCACTCCTGTACTTCTTGCAGACTGTGTGTTTCCGATGGGTAGCCAATTGGACAATATTCCCTTAAGCAGTGTACAAACCGACAAATTTGTTCAGTCAACACAGCCCTGGTAGAGGAAGGTTCCACTAAAAAAGCAATAAATCAGGACAAATCGCGCCTCGTCTGGCCATTCTTAAGAAAGCGACAGTCTCTCATAAACTTCTCAGCTGATTGGAATAACGTTCTAATAATTATCATTTCCGTTATAACAAGAATCAAACAGAAAGATCTAACATTTAGATTTTTCTGGGGGTAGGGGGTAATTAAATTACAGGGATATTTTATACCCCCTCCCCCACCGGATACTGCCTGAAATAAACACTAGTAGCTAAGCCCTATGTTCGTTCTCCCCCCCCACCACTTCTTTCTGATTTCGCACCCTGGTCTGTATTGACTACAATCTCTACTCCAGTGAATACACTGTTATATTTGAAATCAGCCTTATCAATATTTAAAGTTACTTAATTAATTATTTATTATCAAGAGGTAGTGATGTGCAATCTATAACCTCTCCTACCCAAATGCCAACCTTTCCTTCACGCAGTGAGCTAACCCATTTCCACAGACAGGGCTCTGGCGACCGAGTCACGGGGGAATAACCGTTACATTGAGTATAGAGAAAATTCTGTATTACAGCCAGTCCATGGGCTGAGAGATGGCACCCCCATCAATGGTCTTACTTCTTTCAGGCTAGCAACCTGTCGGAAGAACATTTGGTTGCTTTCAAGTTTTGCAAGAGAAAGATAAACTGGACAGATCATAAAGATGACGAACGTGGCAAAGAAAAGGACAAAGATTGGAAGGAGAAAAATATTTTTAGATGTGCTACCTGGAATGTACAAGGTATCTTACACAAAGATGACCAGCTGGACGACATTCTCACAAAAAAAGACATTTTAATTGCAGCAATTTCAGAAACAAAAAGAAATATTCAGGGATCAAAAGAGACAGTAAATTATTTACAGTTTTACAGCGGGGTTGACAGACATACAAAAGCACAGGTGGGTGTACTGCTCATTGTACACAAAAGATTAAGATCAACAATTGATAGCTGCACTTTTTGGAATGAAAGGATTATCCAATTAAGACTAAAACTATCCAGGGGTTTTCTTATAGGGGTATACACTACAGTGGAGGGCAATTCAACATAGAGTGATGGATTCTAAAATGATCTACAAAAGATAGTCAATAAAATTAACAAACAAGATATGCTGCTATTACTGGGAGACTTCAATGCTAGAGTTGGTAATGAGAAAATTCAGAATAACATTGGAATTCATGGAGAAACAACCTGTAATAACAATGGAACAAAATTAATAGATTTCACTGTCTTCAATAAGTTAAAGATCATGAATACAATGTTCCCACACAAGGAGAGCCATAAGTACACATGGTCTGCACAACATGAGAAATCAATTATCGGTTATACAATTTGTAATGGTAAATTGGCAGATTTAGTCTTGGATACAAGAGTCTATCGAGGCCCTTAATTGGAAACTGACCACTATCTATTAGTAGCACCTGTTCGTCTGAGGCCTAGAGGGTATAAAAGAAAGAAATAACAACACAAGAAATTAAAACTTCTTACAAGGTTAACCTATTAAAAAAAACCAGTCTAAAATGGCTGTACCAGAACAGACTTAATAATCTTACACAAATGACACTAGTTAGTGACAACGTGGAAATGGAGTGGTCTAATTTGTGTTCAGTTTTAAAGTAGTCTGCTTTTGAGAGTTCAGGAGTTAAGAAAAAATGGCAGAGAAAGGGGTTTAAGAATCTGGGATGAAGAAATTGAAAAAGTTACTTCAGACAAAAGAAATGCTTATAAATTTTTTTTTGTCAACTAGTAAATTAGAAGATAAAATAGAGTATCACTACAAGAGAGCAATAAAAAGGAAGTGCAGAAAAAGCACAAAAAGAGTTGGGAAAACTTTATTTCACACCTGGAGACTAACATAACAAGACCACAACCAGAGACCTATAAAATACTCAAGAAACTGAATAATGATGTAAAAGAAGACGTACACATTACCTCTAATACCTCTAATGGAGTGGCTCATTTATTTTCAGAATCTTTGGAGGGGTTCAAATATTGAACCATTTCTTCTGCCAACATCACTTAACAAGTCTTTGCAAACCATTACACTCAAATAACTGGAGCTAGTACTCAGAAAACTAAGAAATGGAAATCGAAATGCACCTGGAGAAGTCTCAGTAAATGCAGAACGATTCAAGTACTCCAGTGGCATCCTCAAGCAAAGATTTCTCAATTTCATCAATTTAATTTAGAATGGCAACAGACCACCAGAGAATTGACATATTGGGCTATTGGCATATTGGGATATTCCTCTTCATAAGAAGGGCAGTGTGATAGATTGTGGAAATTATAGGAGGGATAAGTAGGCCTATACTTAACTCAGGTTGCAAAATTTACTCTAATATTGTCAAAGAAAAATTATTCAGGCATTATGAAAATGTGATTGGAAATAAACAACACAGATTTCATAAGGGACGCTCATGTGCTGATGCTTACTTCACCTTGAAAGTCTTAGTAGAAAAATGCAGGGAATTTTAACTTGGAAACTCACATAGCTTTGTTGATTTTAAGAAAGCCTTTGACCTAGTTAACAGGAACAGACTTCTTAATATCTTAGCAGACGACAATGTCCCACAACAGTTAATAGATAACATATAAAAACATGTACAGTGACAACCTTATTGCAGTAAATTTAGGAAATCATCAGACTGAATGGGAACCGGTGAGCAGAGGTGTGAGAGAAGGTTGTGGACTTTCTCCTTTGTTGTTCATAATCTATATGAACAACATTATGCAGGAATGGAAGCATGAAAGGCATGGATCAATTCCAGTCAGCAGATATCTCACACATCAATCAATCAATACTGATCTGCACTGGCAGGTGGCAGATTCCCTATCTGTTGTTTTCCTAGCCTTTTCTTAAATCATTTCAAAGAAATTGGAAATTTATTGAACATCTCCCTTGGTAAGTTATTCCAATCCCTAACTCCCCTTCCTATAAATGAATATTTGCCTCAATTTTTCCTCTTGAATTCCAACTTTATCTTCATATTGTGATCTTTCCTACTTTTAAAGATGCCACTCAAACTAATTCGTCTACTAATGTCATTCCACGCCATCTCTCCGCTGACAGCTCGGAACATACCATTTAGTCGAGCAGCTCGTCTTCTTTCTCCCAATCCTTTTCAGCCCAAACTTTGCAACATTTTTGTAACACTACTCTTTTGCCGGAAATCACCCAGAACAAATCGAGCTGCTTTTCTTTGGATTTTTTCCCGTTCTTGAAACAGCTAATCCTGGTGAAGGTCCCATACACTGGAACCATACTCTAGTTGGGGTCTTACCAGAGATTTATATTCCTTCTCCTTTACATCCTTACTACAACCCCTAAACACCCTCATAACCATGTGCAGAGATCTTTACCCTTTATTTACAATCCCATTTACGTGATTACCCCAATGAAGATCTTTCCTTTTATTAACACCTAGATACTTACAATAATCCCCAAAAGGAACTTTCACCCCGTCAACGTAGTAATTAAAACTGAGAGGACTTTTCGTATTTGTGAAACTCACAACCTGACTCTTAACCCCATTTATCACCATACCATTGCCTGCTGTCCATCTCACAACATTATCGAGGTCACGTTGCAGTTGCTCACAATCTTGTGCCGGGCTGAGTGACTCAGACGGTTAAGGCGTTGGCCTTCTAACCCCAACTTGGCAGGTTCGATCCTGGCTCAGTCTGGTGGTATTTGAAGGTGCTCAAATACGACAGCCTCGTGTCAGTAGATTTACTGGCACGTAAAAGAACTCCTGCGGGACTAAATTCTGGCACCTCGGCGTCTACAAAGACCATAAAAGTAGTTAGTGGGATGTAAAGCAAATAACATTATTATTATTATTATTATTATCACAATCTTGTAACTTATTTATTATTCTATACAGAATAACATCATCTACAAAAAGCCTTACCTCTGATTCCACTTCTTTACACATATCATTAATATATATAAGAAAACATAAAGGTCCAGTAATACTGCCTTGAGAAATTCCCCTCTTAATTATTACAGGGTCAGATAAAGCTTCGCCTACTCTAATTCTCTGAGATCTATTATCTAGAAATATTGGGACCCGTTCAGACACACTTTTGTTTAGTCCAATTGCACTCTTTTTTGCCAGTAGTCTCCCATGATCCACCCTATCAAATGCTTTAGACAGGTCAATCGTGATACAGTCCATTTGACCTCCTGAATCCAAGATATCTGCTATATCTTGCTGGAATCCTACAAGTTGAGCTTCAGTGGAATAACCTTTCCTAAAACCGAACTGCCCTCTATCGAACCAGTTATTAATTTTGCAAACATGTCTAATATAATCAGAAAGAATGCCTTCCCAAAGCTTACATACAACGCATATCAAACTTATTGGCCTGTAATTTTCAGCTTTATGTCTGTCACCCTTTCCTTTATACACAGGGGCTACTATAGCAACTCTCCATTCATTTAGATCTAGATGCATACTCTTTGCTGATGATGTTGATGATGTTGCATTGATAGCATCATCAGAAGATGATCTTCAGTGGTCAGTATTTAATCTCCAAGAAGTTTCTTCAAAATTCAACATGATCATTTCACCAGAAAAGAACAAAATAATGGCCTTTAAGGGGAAGGACCCTATCCCCAGTAAAATCTGTTTAAATAATACAATTTTTGAAAGAGTCAATCAATTCAATTATCTGGGATACAATTTATCTTACCAAGGGGAAATTAATATCTCTGCAAAAATAACCAAGTTTACCAGAACAACAGGAATTATAAATCACATTATGAAGCCATCTCTTGTCCAAATACACACTCACTTACGTCCTTATAACACTTTAGTCAGACCAACCCTTTGCTATGTCAGTGAGGCATGGACAATAAGAACTCAAGACATTTCCCAAATTACAGCACGTGAAATGACGTTCATGCGCAGAACAGCAGGCCATACAAAATGGGATCGTAAAAGAAATGAAGATGTGCTTAAGGGACTTAATGTGAAACCAGTAATCAATTACATCTACAATTACCAAGAAAACTGGAAATGTCATGTTCAATGGATGGAATCTGGAAGACTATCAAAGGACAGCCTACGCTACCAACCAAGAGGACACAGATCTATAGGACGTCCAATAAAGTGATGGAAAGAAAATGCAAAACTGTAATGGGCCACATGGCCTATTACTTGGAAGGATGATGATGATGATGATTATTACATAATACTCCATACATGTTTCGAGGACCTTATCGTCCTCTTCCTCAACGGTTTACTCAAACTTGGACCTATTTAACTATTATTAAACACCAGTCACATTCTTAACAAGTCCTCTTATAACCTGTACAACATATTTAATTCTAAACATCTCTTAATTGATATATAAGGTGTGTCATAAATAAACTCAAAACTACACTATTCTATTTATTAAAATTTATATAATTATTTGTAGTTAATAATAATAGCATGTGGCCTCCGGAGAGGCCTGGTGCAACTCTTTTAATTTGATGCTCGTAGGGGACCTGCACATCGGAATGATGAAATGATGATGAAGAACACACTTACACCCAGTCCTCGTGGCAAGGAAATTAACTAATTATGGTTAGAATTACCAACCCTGCCGGGAATGGAACCCGGGACCCCTGTGACCAAAGACCAGCACGCTAACCACTTAGCCATGGAGCCGGACATTTGTATGTAATAGACAAGGCTGACATTTTAATAAGATTGTAGTTTTGAATTTACTTATGATACACATTATATATCAATTACGAGATGTTTAGAATTAAATATGTTTTACAGGTTATAAGAGGACTTGTTAAGAATGTGATTGGTGTTTAATAATAATAATAATAATTAAATAGGTCCAAGAGATATTTGGTAGTTTGAGTAAACCACTGAGGAAGAGAACAATAAGGTCCTCAAAACATGTATGGTTTATTATGTGATAATAAATAATTAATTAACATTAAGTATCGACAAGGCTGATCTCAAATATCACAGTGTATTTATAGGAATAGACCTATTTCTTATACATGAGTTTGAATGAGTCTACACATCACTTTGCACAGCTCTATAGCATACACATATAACATCCTCATATTAATCTGTGCTTTTCTAATGGGCTTCTGGTGTTTTCAGAACGTCTCAAGATGATGCCTGTACCAGTACTGCTGGGGTTGTTTCTGGTGGGTACAGTGTTGGGAAGTCGAGGTAGTAAGATGAATGAGGTATTTGCCTGGAAATTCCTAGACTACAACTTCCCGGTCCCAGAACTTCGAGAGGAGTTGCTGGCCAGTGGCAAGTTTAAATTACACCGCAGCATGCCAATGGGTCTAGAAGTATGGCGAGACAAACTCTTTCTTACAGTCCCACGTCGGAAAGATGGAGTGCCAGCTGTTCTAGGTTACATTAACCTTAATAGTAAGTATACAGTGAGTAACCAATTAATAAGATATTTCCAAACATTCCTATACTATGAGTAACCTAATAATAAGGTATTTCCTAACATTCATTTTGTCTTTTCAACTTGTAGAATTTCTGAAAATATCAAAGAAAAATATATGCACAATAGTGAAGGAGTCAATGCTAAAAATATACTGAGTACTGTGAGGGATTGTGGTTTCTAACATTCTACCCTTGCTGATCATAGTTTACAGCATAGGAAGGCCTTGCTATTCATGGGGATTGTTGGAGGTGGGAAGAAAGAGTCTATATACTATAAAGCCACATGGCTTAGTTACTCACTCACTGACATTAATGTTTACCCACTTCCAGATAAGCTAGAAACATTTACCCTGTAACCAATGGGAAAATTAGAAAAAAATTTCAAATGTTTAAGTTTTCTTCCTCCAAAAATGTTGAAAATGATGGATTCAAATTTGAAGTCATTGCAGATCTCTCTCTGAAGGTTGAATGTGGCTTAACTGTCACTTGTATCAAAATAGAGATCGCACCAACAGAACTGGACTTAGATTATAATTATTATTAGGTTCGTTATGACCCCTGAGGATCACGAGTGACTTGTTCGGTACATCTTCTTTCTTCCCAATACCTCTTCATTCACTCCTCCTCTTTCTCTCAGCTTCCGTGATCTGAATCTGGATCCTGGTATCTGTCCATCTGTGACCTTCCACGAGCTTTTTGTATTTGGACCTATCCTGTACTGTCATCAGTGGATATTTTTCCTTTATGCCAATAATCTCCCAATCTTCTCTGACTTCCTTCATCCACTTATTTCCAGTTAAGCAAGTTGCATTCCATATCTTCTTCGTCAGCCTACTGTCAACCATCCTCATGAGATGTCCAACAAATCCTAACCTTCTCTTTCTTATCACACTCGAGATTGGTTCTATACTCGCATATAGTTCCTGCCTTGATCTGGACTTAGATTTACAAGTTTATTACTATGATTTTTTGTCATGTCTCCATTGGTTATAGCTTAGATAGAGCTAAAAATGTTTATTTTTTGTACATTTTCCACATATTATTTAATTTTGTGACACACTTATAGAACAACTAGAATCATCAAATTTGGCAGACATATTGGCACATCCAACTTCCATAAGCATGCCAAATATGATGATTCTAGTGCCCTATAAGTATGGAAAAACTAAAAAAATGTGTGTAAATTGTACAAAGGTAACACTAAATCTGAGTTTCTAGTTCAATCTAAGGTATAACCGACGGAGATACAACAAAATATCATACCGGAGAAAAATTCTAGATCTTTTCAATTTTGAAGATTGTAGCTGCCATTACGTGAGGAAAATTATTTTAAAACATGTGAAAAAGGGCAAAATTTTCTATGGATCTAAAAATTTAGCTCTATCTAAGGTATAGACGATGGTGATACGATAAAAAAGTTATAGGACCAAACTTGTAGATTTTTCAAAATCCAATGCTGCTGGTGCAATCTGTTTTTGATATGACTTACAGTTTAGCCACAATAAACCTTTAAAAAAAAAGTCTGGATTTGATTTTAAAGTTGTGTCTGCTAGTTTTAATTTTTTGGTGCTTAACAAGAAATCTACACTCTTCAGAATTTTCCCATCGGTTACGTGCTGAAAGCTGTAAGTATGACAAATTTCAAGTTTCTAGCTCATTGGGAAGTGTGATATCCATATACTATTAAACCACATGGCTGAAATTTTAAAGTTGTGTCCACCATTTTGAATTTTTTGGGGGTTAATAATAAAAGAATTCACTCTTCGGAATTTTCCCATTGGTTACATGCTATAAGCTATGTCTGTGCCGAATTTCAAATTTCTAGCTGAAGTAAAACATCTTATCACTGAGGTAACTAAAAAGGAAAGAATCAAGTAAAAATTGTACTTTATTATTGTGGAGATCTGCTCAACAAAACTCCCTGTTGTGACTGCTACAGCAGTAGGCTGAAAACTGTAAGTATGACAAATTTCAAGTTTCTAGCTGAAAGCTGTAAGTATGAAAAATATCAAGTTTCTAGCTCATCAGGAAGTGTGATATCCATATACTATTAAACCACATGGCTGAAATTTTACTCAACAAAACTTCATGATTTAATATGCGGAATTTGTGAACTAACGGGCAAACACAATACAAAATCTATAATTAATGCATTCAAATTATTTTTCAACGATGAAATTGCATTGGTTTACAAATCAAATCCAAATGAGCCACAGATTTAAATTATGGTAGATTTGTAACTTTTACTACTGGTATTCCAAAAAAAAAATTTTGTTGTTGCTGCTATTTTGCTTTACCTCGCACCAAGACAGATAGGTCTTATGGCAATGATGGGATAGGAAAGGCCTAAAAATGGGAAGGAAGCAGCCGTGGCCTTCACTAAGGTACAGCCCCAGCATTTGCCTGGTGTGAAAATGGGAAACCACAGAAAATCATCTTCAGGGCTGCCGACAGTGGGGTTCGAACCCACTATCTCCCAGATGCAAGCTCACAGCTGCGTGCCCCTAACCACACGGCCAACTCGCCCGGTTAAAAAACATTTTTTTACATAAACATATAGGCCTATCGTACATTTGTAAAATGGTCTCTTTGTTTGCTGCATCCTTGTGGCAAGACTGGATAACCATGTTTTAAGGCCAAACAGGCCTGAACTAATGGACAAACATAATACCATACTAGTGGCTATAAGTTATTACTGTTCAAATTAAGAACAAAGAGCAAAAAGAGTTCTTAGTATAAAGTGCAGCGTGAGATAAGAGTTGCTTTCCTCGAAAGTTAAAGAAAAAGCCTGAAAGTTTCATAACTGATGGTGATGTGGTTATTATTATTATTATTATTATTATTATTGTTACGGAGTTATCCGTGGAAAGCAGAGGTGAAAGAAGGTGCGGGCTGGAATAGGTCTCAACTGCAAAATTAAAGTTAATTTAAAACTTTAACAAAGGTTATATTTTCTTTTCAAAATCAACAATTAACAGAGTATAACAGGTACCAAGTAGCAGATCAATGAATTAACAATTTACAGTTGGTTACAAGATTTGGGCTTCGAGCCCCAAGTCAGATTTCTGAGCTCACCGCTCACAACTACAATTGCTAAAGGGCAGAATACCCCTAATTACAAGGAGCACTAGCTCCTAATTACAATGATAAGCCTCCTAGAGGCACGCAGAGATCAAATTTGGAAAGAGCAGACCCGCTCTCAATTTTACAAGCCTATGAAAGGCCACAACAAACTTTACACCTAACTGCCCTCAAGGCACACATACAGTGAAACAGGGGTATCTTGGTATCTTGTACTCAACCTACAGGGCCTTCACATGAAGAAAACAAAACTTAGTTAATTAAATGGCCAAAAAAAAAAAAAACCAAATACTGGAGGCGTAGTTTGCACTCCTACATGAAACTTCTTAAAACCTAGGTGGCACTCTCTATCCCAATTTGTACTTAAAGAGACGGATTTTTTTCCAAATGTCTTTTACATTTTAAAGATAGGTTACATGAGAAAAGCTTCGAACCTGCCCCGTGGGTTAAAACTGCTGAGCTAGCAAGAAATAAAGTTCTTAAACGGCCATTACTTGTTGATGAACTGCTGCCCGAAGAAAGAGGCGCTTTCCGCCCCCTGCTACATAATCACACACTAAGCAAGATGTCGATAAAGTGGCCCCGAGACAAGAAAATCAGCAGTTTTTATACCCTCGCGGAAAATTCGAGACCTTTCAGGAATGAGTAGACACACCCCCTCAATTTTATTGGGTCGCTAAAAGTTACACATCAACATCGAAGAAGAAAGACACTATTGGTCAAAAATTAACTAAAGAAATTCGGGATTGGTTGAGTTCAAAACTGGCGGAGAGAAGATAAATATTGCCAACCCAAAAATAAAAGAACAAAATTTAGTAAAGACAAAACTTAGAAATACAATCTTTCTTCAGGACGGTACACTCCATTACACCAGAGAGCACTGTTATAGTTTTTGAAGAGACATCTGTTAGAGAATATCCAAACTTCTTGATCCTGAGGAAACCAACACAAGTTGAAATAGACACCGTTCAGACACTTCAAAATTACCAAATTTACAGTGGTGACATCTTCCAAGAAACCATTGAGTTAATATGGTTTGTTAAAGTTCAGGCATTCTCCTGTAGAGGAGTTTCAACTGGCGCAATATTTGAATTAGCGGCGTGGAGGTGTACCGCCTGGTACAGACCTCCTCCCCCAAAAGTCCTTCCAAGGGGTGACACAGAAGAAAACAAAAATTTGTTTTCAAACAAGGTCCAAGTTTTGCTGTTGATTATTGAAATTAGTTGCAGAAGGATTTAAAAGAGGAAATAAAATTTTCCTGTAGCTGAAGGTTTCTTAAATTGGTTTGATATTGATAGGTGGGATCAACTTAAATCCAGTTTCAGAAATTCTTCGTAGTAGCTTTTGATGAAATGTCTGTATGCTTGTAGTAGTTGAGTTCCAAAAAGAAAACTTTAAATCTTGAAAAAAATTTTTTTTCTAAGTCCACCAAAGGTTGATTTGAAGCAAAGCTACATTAATTGCAGAAATAGAGTGTCTATGTAGCTGAAGAGGAACATTATCTGTAGCTTAATTTTGATGACAAGACCTGCCGCCGCTGCTTGTGTCCAGAGGAGGCCGCTTTGACCCCTCAAGTACTCTGAGATACACCTCTCCCACTACTATGAGAGGGGTAGTCGTGCTGCACGCCGCTGATGCGAAGTTTATTTACAGTCCACAAGTAGCTTGCGGGTGGTGCGCCGCCCATCAGCCTTGGCCGGAAGGATGGCTCCGGCGCGCCGTACACTGGTTGACCTCGCTGCAGTGGGGTGGGCCCGTACCCCACCTCAGTGGCGGTACGGCGCCGCACGGCTGCGGGGGCACTGAAACAGTAACATCTCGGCGGCAGAATTTTTGTAGCAATATGATGTTTTAGGGTACAGTCTTTGTGGTGAGGCAGAGGGGCCAGCGCCGTGGAAACTTTTATTTCATTACTTTTATTTCAATGCCACTGGTGTGGTTTAGCAGGAGACGGGAGCGTGGTAAAGGCCATGGCGAGGACAGGATAGTAGTTTAACTGACAGGGGAGGTTGTACAATGAATATTTAGATACAAAGAACATAATTCAAAGGGCAGAAGGGCTAAAAATGAAACCAAAAATATAACCTTCAGAATTCTTACAAAATTATAAGGACCAAGTTAGCACGGAAATTACACAGATTTCACCTGCGACAGGTGAGCCCTAAATATCCTCTCGGTGGCTGGATTGCTTAGTAACAACATCACCGGGGTAAGGAAATCTAAAATGATGCACGGGCCATATAATCTGGGGGCAAGCTTGTCCGCGGGTACAAAATTCTTGATCATAACCTGGTCGCCTACCTTTAAATGGGTGGGTCTCCGTCCACGATCATATCTTTCCCTAACCTTTTCATGAGAAACTTTAAGATTGGCCTTAATCTTCTTCCAAAGATCTCTAATATTATCTGGATCTATTGTCTCCGGCAGAATGTCACTAAGAGACCAAAGGTTAGCGAGCAGCGTGTTGGGTACGAACTTGAACATCAAGGAAGCTGGAGTAAACTTAAGAGATTCATGAACCGCTGAATTCAAGGCAAAAGCTAACCAATGCAGGGACGTGTCCCACCTAGAATGATCGTCGTAATGATAGGCAATAAGAGCAGACCTTAGATTACGATTGACCCGTTCAGCTAGAGATGGTTGAGGATAGTACGCAGAAGTAGTTACATGCGAGATGGCAAGATCAAAGCAAAATTTACGGAAAAGATTTGAAGTGAAAGCTTTAGCGTTGTCGGACACGATATATTGACAAGGACCAAAAGAAGCAAAGATAGAATTTAAACAGGAAATGGTGGACTGAGCGGTAGCCAGCTTAGTCGGAAATAACCATGAGAATCTAGTAAAGCCATCTACACACACAAGGATGAACTTGTTGGCATTCCCCTTTGACTGGGGGAAGGGTCCTACGTAGTCGATGTAAAGACGTTCCATGGGTCGCGACGCTTGAAGAGAAGACAATAGGCCTACCTTGGTGGACATGGGGGGGTTTACTAAGCAAGCAAGATTTACAAGCCTTTACTAGTTCACGAATTTCACCGTCCATACCTTTCCAGATGAACATTTCACGGATCTTTTCACGAGTTTTGAAGATGCCTAAATGCCCCCCCAATGGGGTCTCATGATAGTACTTGAAGATCATGGGCACAAGAACGGCTGGAACCACCATCTTCATCTTATTATCATGCCGCGACGGGCAACATAAAACACCATTCCTCAGTACATAAGGGACGACATGTTCCCCAGAAGAAAGGGTTTCCATGATCGGAGCTAGCGTCGGATCTTCACGTTGATATTTTTCAATATCCCTAAAGAGGATGTGAGCATCTGTTAGAATGGCATTAACCTCAGGTAGTGTGGACTCAGGAGGTGAAGAACTATCCACCTGTTCAGGGGTCTCTGCCTCATTAGAAAACATACGGCTGCCACCACGTTTTCAGTACCTCTGATATGCCTAACATCAAACTGGAAGGCAGAAATTTGGATGGCCCACCGGGCTGTATGACCAGTACGACACGGCCTACCTAAGACCCAACTTAAGGCTTGGTTATCAGTCTCCAAGTCGAACTTGACATGTTCCAGATAAAGACGGAACTTTTCTAGCGCAAACAAGACAGCCAAACCCTCAAGTTCATAGATGGAATACTTGGCTTCTTGAGCCGAAAGAGTCCTAGCTGCATAGGCGATGGGTCGCCTCCCTAGTTCGATCTCTTGAAGAAGGACCGCAGCCACTGACAACGACAACGCGTCAGTTTGGATGATGAATTTCTTCGAGAAATCCGGCATTGCAAGAACAGGGGCATTACACAGAGCTAACTTAAGATCTTCAAAAGCGGCTTGTTGGGAAGGTCCCCACTCAAATTTGACGCCTTTCCTATGAAGAAGGTTCAAGGGTGCCGCTCTGTTAGCGTTAGGAATAAATTTCCTGAAGAAATTCACCATGCCAATGAATCTGGCAATACCTTTGATGTCCTTAGGAGGTTTGAAATCACGGATGGCCTGTGTTCTAGCATAATCCACTGCGACACCATCGGGCGATACAATATGCCCTAGAAATGACATGGAAGGCTTAGCGAAGGCGACCTTGGACAACTTCACAGTTAACCCAGCCTTACGAAGGCGATTGAGAACTTCTTTCAGATGATCTAGGTGTTCTTCGAAGGTCTCCGAAAATACGACGACATCATCAAGATAGTGGTACAAGTACTCAAACTTAATGTCAGAGAAGACCCTGTCTAGTAGCCTTGTAAGCACAGCTGCTCCTGTGGGGAGCCCGAAAGGCATGCAGTTGTATTCGTACAAGTTCCAATCTGTGGCAAAAGCTGTCAGGTGTTTGGATTCCTCTGCTAACGGTATCTGGTTATAAGCCTGATTGAGGTCTAATATGGTGAAGAACTTAGCTTTACGAAACCATGAAAAACAAGAATGAAGGTCTGGAAGGGGCACAGATTGTAACACCACCTTCCGATTGAGAGCCCTATAATCAATCACAGGCCTGAAGCCCCCTTGGGGTTTCGGAACTAGAAAAATCGGCGAAGAGTACACCGACTTAGAGGGCCGAATAATACCATTTTTTAGCATCTGATCAATGATTTTTTTCAGCGCTTTCATTTTAGGTGGAGATAGCCTATAAGGTGGAAAACGGACAGGAATCAAATCCGTAACCTCAATCTTGTATTCAATAAGGTCAGTAACACCAAGAGTATCCGAGAACACCTCTGGAAACGACTGACACAACTTACGAATACTATCAGCCTACTCCTCAGGTAGATGTCTAAGATCTAGCAACATCTCATCCTGGGTAGGCGAAATAGATGAACATGTTACAGAACTACATTTTAACAAAGGGATTTTGGAATTACTATCAAATTTGAAAGTGCACGATTTGCTCTGAAGGTCGAGCACTAGACCGGTGTGAGAAATTAAATCAGCTCCCAATATAATGGGGCAAGGCAAGTGCTTGGCCACAAACAGTTTAAATTTCCAAGTAAATTTAGATATACGAATTTTTGCATACAGAAAACCTGAAGTTTCTAATGGAGAGGAATTTGCCGAAACATATTGAACCGAAGTCGAACAAAAATCAGGCAGATTACAAACAGTTTTCAATTTGGAGTACCATTCAGCCGAAATAATAGAACAAACACTATCAGAATCTAATAGAGCTGTTACAGGTTCATTATTCAATTCAATCTTAAGAAATGGAACGGGTGTGGGGGTATCCACCGCAATCCTAAGACATTCTTTAGGGCCTTCAAAAGCTGAATTCGAAAACTGAGTTTTCCTTGGGAATTCGGCAGTTTTACTTGGGGCTGAGCCTCGGAAAGAAGAGTTAGTCAACTCAGCCGAAGCCACTAGTCACTTGTTATTATTGGTGTTGGTAGAAGTTGCAGCAGAAGTTGAGCAGGAGGGGGTGCTATTCGAATTTGGGCAATTCTTGGCGATATGGGAAAACGCGCCGCATTTAAAACAGCCTTGAGATGACCCTGCTCCATTCCTTGCCCCACTAGACTTGATCAATGGACATTTATTGCGAAGATGGTCAGGCGACCCGCAAGCGTAACATTTACGGGGTGTGACGGGTCGGCGAGGTAGAGGCCGAAAACTACTAGAGGATGGAGGGGGTTCTTTCGCGACACGCGAAGTATCGGCGTATCTAACTCCTTCGGCTGAGACAGCCATAGCCTCTAACTCGGCAAAAGTTTGCAGACGCGACGCAAAACACAAGTATGATCTGTAAGATGGTGAAATTCCTTCCACAATGGCTTTGATCTTCGGGAAAATGAAGGGCAAATACCCTAGTGTAGAATTTAATATCTTGGATGAAATCAGCAAGATTTTCATCCAGTCTCTGTACTCGATAATAGTACTTCTGAATCAGAGATGACCTCGCATGAGCAGGAATGAAATTTGCGAGAAGGTGTGCATGAAAGTCTTCAATCGATGACTGTTCAGCAATTGCCCTAACAATCTTGTCCGAGAGGACACCTATTGCATAGGGATAAATGATCTGCAAAATTTGACACGGAGAAAGAGAAAAAACAAGGGCATGATCCTGAAACTCAACTAAAAACCTTAAGAATGAAATCACGTCACTGGTAGAGTTAACAGAAAACTTAGAAATACCCCTGAGCAACATTGCTAATGGGTGAGGTAAACTGCTGAACCCTGGTGACATAGTAGGTAGAGGTCTAAGTGGCGAAGAAGCTAATTCAGAACATGCATTATTCAAAGAAGTATGGCGTTCAGACTCATTGTCTAATGGGGAAGAGGTTTGTTGAGCCCCTACAGATTTCCTATTTGCTTCTCCTTTAGAAGACTCTTCCTCGCTAACTACGTTTACCGTAGCGGGTTGATCAGTTTTGGGAGGTACTGCCCCAGTTAACAATAGGCTAACCTTACTGGACAATTCGGAAAGGTTTTTGAGGACAGCACTGGCCTCCTTCCCTTGAGTATCATTCAATTTAAGAGACAACAGATCACTAACCCTATTGGAAAAAAGGTACAGTCTAGCTTGTACACATTTAAGTTGATTAGGTGATGGATCACCCCCTTCAAAAAAACTAACTACCGATGCTAGCTCAGTAGCATTATCAGTGATCGTGGATAGAGCGTCGTCAATCTCTTTTTCTACCAAGGTTGGGATAGTAATAGGCAAATCAAGGGAATCTTTAAGCTTATTGGTGTCTATCGCAACCGTGCCTCCAGATTGAACATTCCTAATCGTTAATTCATAGATCAATTCCTCCTTGCGCAAATAGCCGGGATGGAGGACGTCGCGAGGGCCGGACATGATGGCAGAACTTTACAAATTTAGAAAAAAAATTTAAAAACCAGCGACTGAGAAAATTGTTAGAGTTCAAACAAAAGCAGATTTAGCCGTCAAAAGGGGCTAAATTGAGACCCGTTCAACCATGCTCTGCTACCACTTGTTACGGAGTTATCCGTGGAAAGCAGAGGTGAAAGAAGGTGTGGGCTGGAATAGGTCTCAACTGCAAAATTAAAGTTAATTTAAAACTTTAACAAAGGTTATATTTTCTTTTCAAAATCAACAATTAACAGAGTATAACAGGTACCAAGTAGCAGATCAACGAATTAACAATTTACAGTTGATTACAAGATTTGGGCTTCGAGCCCCAAGTCAGATTTCTGAGCTCACCGCTCACAACTACAATTGCTAAAGGGCAGAAAACCCCTAATTACAAAGAGCACTAGCTCCTAATTACAATGATAAGCCTCCTAGAGGCACGCAGAGATCAAATTTGGAAAGAGCAGACCCGCTCTCAATTTTACAAGCCTATGAAAGGCCACAACAAACTTCACTCCTAACTGCCCTCAAGGCACACATACAGTGAAACAGGGGTATCTTGTACCCAATCTACAGGGCCTTCACATGAAGAAAACAAAACTTAGGGTTAATTAAATGGCCTCCCCAAAAAAAAAAAAAAAAAATTGACTGGAGGCGTAGCTTGCACTCCTACATGAAACTTCTTAAAACCTAGGTGGCACTCTCTATCCCAATTTGTACTTAAAGAGACGGAATTCTTTCCAAATGTCTTTTACATTTTAAAGGTAGGTTACATGAGAAAAGCTTCGAACCTGCCCCGTGGGTTAAAACTGCTGAGCTAGCAAGAAATAAAGTTCTTAAACGGCCATTACCTTGTTGATGAACTGCTGCCCGAAGAAAGAGGCGCTTCCCGTCCCCTGCTACATAATCACACACTAAGCAAGATGTCGATAAAGTGGCCCTGAGACAAGAAAATCAGCAGTTTTTATACCCTCGCGGAAAATTCGAGACCTTTCAGGAATGAGTAGACACACCCCCTCAATTTTATTGGGTCGCTAAAAGTTACACATCAACATCGAAGAAGAAAGACACTATTGGTTAAAAATTAACTAAAGAAATTCGGGATTGGCTGAGTTCAAAACTGGCGGAGAGAAGATAAATATTGCCAACCCAAAAATAAAAGAACAAAATTTAGTAAAGACAAAACTTAGAAATGCAATCTTTCTTCAGGAGGGTACACTCCATTACACCAGAGTGCGTTGTTATAGTTTTTGTAGAGACATCTGTTAGAGAATGTCCAAACTTCTTGATCCTGAGGAAACCAACACAAGTTGAAATAGACACCGTTCAGACATTTCAAAATTACCAAATTTACAGTGGTGATATCTTCCAAGAAACCATTGAGTTAATATGGTTTGTTAAAGTTCAGGCGTTCTCCTGTAGAGGAGTTTCAACTGGCGCAATATTTGAATTAGCGGCGTGGAGGTGTACCGCCTGGTACAATTATTATTATTATTTTAAGGGAAAGTACAACTGGATAACCATCCAATCTAACACTAATCAGAGAAAAAATGGAAGCATTCCACCCTTTGAAAAAAGGGTTATCGGCAAAAGAATGGGAAAACCTCTCAAACCTAATACCCTCAGGGTTGGAAGAGAATAGGGCAGACCTATTGTTTATTGAATACTTATTTAAAAAATTTTAAAAATGGAGATTATGATTCTTGAAACACAGCTCACATCATTTGGGTAGTGATTTTCAGACAGCAGAATATTTATTGATGATTCATATCCAAGCTGGAATGATTGTTCGATCAACTACACATAGTTCAGATCACAGGGTTTAGGAGCAAAAGTCGTACATTTAATGGTAAACCAAACTGAAAATTCACATGATATGAGGTTGCATAACCTACTACAGTAGGTGCAGGACTGGATTAAGAAAGTACAGGGCCAGTAGCAGATGTTATAAGAATGGCCATAAATTTAAAAATATCATATAAGCATTGAAATAAACTATGTTGCAGAAGTCAGGGATATTTTAAAATGTTGTTCTTTTGGTGGTATGAATGGTTATAATACCACATAGTTATCACCTTAAGAAGGGAATTAAATAATTTCCCTAACTTTTGCAGCACAGTTTATATTTACTTGCATAGTTAAGAAACAATTCTTTTCATAGCTTATTTTGCCAGATAATATGGCAAACGTCTTGCACTTCAATCATTATTTTGGCCTACATGTACTATTTCAAATATCAAAAGTAACAAAATTGCAATTACTGTACCTAAATGTTACATTTCGTAGATTTAGCATGAGCAAACTTGTTGACGATACTCGAAATGTATATTTCATGTATACATTCATGTTCAATACTGAATATAGTGAGAATTTTCAATCTGTCATGTCCCATAGTGTTTTTTAATTCATTTATAATCAGTTTCAAATTAGAAAATTGACTGTTCTCCAGAGCAGTTGGTAACAATGACACACAAATAGATGCACAGGGCATTTTCTACATATGGAAAAGATGACTCCAAACCATTTTCAGTTAACAAATGGCAAACTCTACTAGGTCTTGTTTGAATGCAATATGAGAAGCAAGATCAGTTTTCAGCAGTTCACAAAACTGTACAAAATCTTCAAGAAGACTTTCCTCCAGATCTTTTGGGTATGATTTTGTAAGAATTGAAGATCTGTTTGAAATCTCTTCATGAGTAAGAGATTGGAACTGATGAAGGAATCCAAATACATCATTTAACTTTTGATAAGCTTTCTACTATTTTGACACAGCAGAAGGTAAACTGTCTATAATGACAAGAAATGTTCTGTTTTCAAACTTCAGCTAAGGAGTTTGAGATTCAGCAACTGGATCGAGAGAGCTGGAATGACTGGAATCATCATACATGCAATTTCCCCTGTGTTTTGCAATTTGTTTTTGATAATATTCACATTCAGTCAGATCCTTAAGGCCCCCAAACACAGTCAAGCAATTTACACAAGAAAGGGTTTTGCACAAACAATCTGATGGTGTATGGCACAACTGTTTGAAACAAATCGGGAGAAACCGAAATAATTTGTGCAACACACTCTGCTTGACAAGTGGTTTGAATGTCTATGGCAGTGTCTGACGACAGTTGGCTGTGTGAAGACCTTTCCTGTATGTACCTGAGTCCGGTTTAGTATGGTGCCAACAAAAAATGTTAATAAAGAATTCTGGCAAGAGTTCATCTCAGTTTATTGTGAGTTGCCTGAACTGTGAAAAGTGAAGAGTGAGGTGTATAAAATAAAGAATATGAAGGATGCGGCATATGTAAAACTGGTGGAGAAGATGAAGGAGATTGATCCCAAAGCAGATAGGGCCCTGGTGTGTACCAAAATTCATACCCTTCACACTTGGTACCGTAGAGAACTTAAGAAACTCAATAGCAGCAAAAAAATGCGGTGCAGGAAGTGAAGATGTGTTTGTACCCCATTTATGGTATTTCACCAATATAGATTTTCTGAGGGACCAGGAGACTCAAATGCAAATCCATTCAAAGCTAGTTTTTGTAACCTACTGCAGAACTTATTTTTAGCTCTGCTACTAAATGGTCATGGCTAACGTCACTCCTCTCCTTCAGCCATTCCTTCATCTATATTCTCTGTTTTGCTTTTTGCTTTGTTGTTTTCTTTTCCATCAAACAAGCAAAAACTACAATAACTATCATCGCGCAAGCAGCTTCTGTGTCAGACATCCTCTCCTGAGAATTTCAAAAATGAACTGAGGTTTACACAAACCATTGTAACATGTATGTACCAAAGTTTGCGCAAATTGTTTGATCGTGTATGGGGGCCTTTAGCCTTTTGCTCAGTTTCTGAAACATTTAACTTCATGGCTTGAATACATAATAGAGTGCATAAGCCGTGTTCAAGTCTTGGCAGAAGTTTGCAAGGAAGCAATGGTTATTCAAAAACGCTGTAATACTTGATCCCACAGTATGACCATTAGTCCTGTTTGCAATTTATTCATGGTTGCAAGTAGTCTACAAGCCCGCTGTTGATACTATGCCTTCTTATCATTGTTCTTTGAAATATCAACCAAGGTTTGTTCTATTGAAAAAAAAAAACTGTACAAAAGTGCTTTTGTTGCATCTGCACAATCTGATTGCCTGGTATCTGACATTAGACAATGCAGCAGAAATGAAGCCCCACTGATGTGCAGAAGCAGGAAAATGAGCATTCAGGCTTTCTACAAATTGAAGAAAAATGACTGCTTCTTCACATTCAGCAGCAAATTTTCCTGCCAAATTCAGTGAACATGCAAAACATGGAATGTAGTGCGCAAACTCTTTCAGTTCTTTTATTCATGCTAGCAAACCATTGTACTTTCCACTTTGCCCATGGCAGTCCTGTATACCAATGTCCTTTTCCTTCAAAAAGTCAAGTAAACTTTGAGTGAGCTGCTGAGCACTTATGACCTAAAACCTTCAACTGGCCCAGAAGGCAAAACATAGTGCATAGTCAAAGTCAGCTGGTCCACACTAGGTCTATCTGGAGTAGAATCTAATGAAATAGAATAATATTTACACTTCTTCACTTCGCCGATAGTGTGCTCCAGTACACTAGATCCAATGAGATTGATGAATTCCTAACATACAGTTTTAGATAGGTGAGATTTATGACCCTTTGTTAGCATGAGTGATTATATGCTCTGCTAGAAAAGGGTCAACTTGCCCCATAATTCTAATAACCCCAAGTCATATCCATTACAAAAAGAGCCAACAGTTTCAACACTACCATGAAATAAAAGGCCTCATTTGGCTAAAACTTCAGTTATTTAGTACAAAAACTAAAGCTTCTTTATGAGAGGAACTATCTTCATGGCAATGTAATAGATTGATTGTATGCTTCCAATCACTAAAACCCCTTGTGCAAAACACTGATGAACTTGCTGAAAAGAACTTTGCAAGGGAAACAGAATAAGATTATTTGCTTTCTAAATAGCATAAGCAATTTCTTGCATGTGGTTTGTTCGTAGGTTTATGGACATATTTGAAATAAGACTTCTGACAGTGCCAAGAATTTTTTTCATTGTCATACAATCACAATTATGAAGAAAAGTCACCATCAGCATGTTGACGTTCACCACTTCCCTTTGATCATGGTCGTCCAGAATATTTGGCTATTCACCAGTATCATTCGAGTACTTATTCTTTTCACTTGCCCTTTTGATTTTAGTGGAAGCTGTGTGTTGCTGTATTGTTCCCTGTGCCACATTAGTATTAGCTGATTCTGTACTTCCAGCTTCATCTGCTATAATTTCAACAACTTTATTATCTTCATGAACATCAAAATATTCTGTCAACATATATGTTTTTCGTATCACAAGTTACTCTCTATTTCTTTTTGTTCCTTCCAATATTTCTAGCTCTGTTACTCATTGGCATCTAAAAACTGTAGAATGTAGACCCCAATGGGAAAAAATATGTAAATTAGAATCTAAAACAAATAATATAGCTGTCAGAAATAGTTATCACATGTTAAAAATTAATGATATCTATATTGCAGAAAATTTACTGATTTATTTAAACATTGTAGTTATATATAAATTCTATACTGGTATGTAAGCAAAGAGTACCAATCAATGCCAAATTTATATGATCATTGTGGCTATAGCTCACACGCACTCAACATGTTCTCAAAATTGTATATAAAGTTACTTGGTAAACTCATTTCTGTTGGGATATATATAGTCTAATCTGAACTTACACAGCATGTTCCTCACCTCGTATTCTAAAAAAGTTAAGTATCTATATCTGAACACAATAAAATAAAGAGCGAACTCAAATAAATACACACACTGAAACATGCAGTGACACAGCTCTTCTGGTCCCGAAATCTAAACAGCAGCATTGCAGGATAGTGAGAATTCGCTACGTCAATTTTGCTGAAATTCTCGAATCTATCAAATCAAAGAATTATTTATCCACCTAATCGATACCTTTATTTGCCTTTGGAAATTTTATAAAATCATTAATAGTACATGTTTCGACTGCTTCACAGTCATCATCAAGCAAATAAAGGTATTGATTAGGTAGATAAATAATTATTTTATTCTTTGATTGTCATATCGATATGGACATGAAGTGGATAGTTTGTTAGTTTGTAATCTATCAAATCAGTCATCAATGATCTGCATTTAGGGCTGTCGCCCAGGTGGTAGATTCCCTTCCAATTGTTCTCCTAGCATTTTCTTAAATGTTTTCAAAGAACTTGGAAATTTATTGAATATTTCCCTTGATAAATTATTCCAGTACCTTACTCCTCATCCTATAAATGAATATTTGCCCCAATTTTTCCTCTTGATTTCTAACTTGATCTTATTATGATCTTTCATATTTTTAAAATCTCTGCTCTGTACAAAGCTGTGATCAATGCAGGCCCCATGAAAGCACAGAGTCTATAGAATATGCCACTTCTGTCTATAGGTTGTAATCCAGCATGGCATAGGTGGCCATTTTGTTGTGCTGTGATGGGCAATCAATTTGTGGAAGCTCATTTAATAAGTTTATCACCCCTGAGGCCTCTGTAGCTCAGACGGCAGTGCATCAGCCTCTCACTGCTGGATGCCGTGGTTCAAATCCCGGTCACTCCATGTGAGATTTGTGCTGGACAAAGCGGAGGCGGGACAGGTTTTTTCCCGGGTACTCCGGTTTTCCCCGTCGTCTTTCATTCCAGCAACACTCTCCTTTCTCACTTCATAGCAGCTATCAGTCATTCATAAATCACTTTGGGAGTGGCGACCCCATCGTACTAGTAGCCTATATATGATTCATTCATTACATCCCTGACCCAGTCAATGACTGGAAAACAGGTTGCAGGTTTTCATTTTCATCACCCCTGAACCATTATTAGGCAGCACTCCATCCTGTCACTGTATCACCATGGTTGCCTACCTTGCTACTAACAAACTGTGACTACACTGTTAATTGTTCCACTGGAATTCTTCCTTTTTCTTTGTTGTTGTTGTCGTCATCCAAGTTATGATACGCATTTTTTGCATTAAATGGTATGAAAATTGAAAAAGAGTTTGGGGAAAGTGATTTCTATTTCACTCCATAGATACAGAGTTCACACAAGACTGTAATCCGCTACCATTATTGATCATAGTTTACAGCTTAGGTAGACCTTGCTAGTTCATGGGGGCAGTTAAGAGGCAGCAAGTGCTCCACTTATAATACTCCTTTGCTTTACGTCACTGTATCATTTTTAGTGCTAAAAATATTTAGGATAAACTACAGGTCATTATAAAACTTGAAACTGTATAAAACAGATCTATCAGCATAAGTGATGTGTTTACATCAATCTATACTATCAAACAAAGAAGCAAGATTTGATCATGTTCCAGTCTTGATGTTTTTTTATATTTTTTAAAAAATGCTGATGATATAACAAGGAAACCATCTCCCATAGAAAAGTGGGACCACCATGAAACATTGACAATGCACCTCATATGTGCAGCATTTCAAAATGTTTCGGGAGTACACAAGAACACTGTTTTGAAGAGGGAAAATTTTTTGTTCAGAGAAAGTACACAATGACCAAAGTTTTGCAAACCTATAAAATAAAAAAACAATAAAAAATATTTCATACATCATGATGATGATGTCATCCATTCAGTCGAATACGACCATCGGTGATTCTGATTCTATAAATTAGTGCTTTCCAAGTTGTCCTGTTCCACACTGCCTCCTTGAGTTGTTCCAGGTTGAGGGTGGTGTCCGTTTTAATGATGTCTAACCAACATGTCCTCTGGCAACATGGTCTTCTTGTACCGCTGATCATTCCTAGCATGATTGCTTTTTCCAATGCATATGATCGCATAACGTGGCCAAAGTATGCTAGTCTCATCTTCATAATCATACCAACCATGACATACAGGCCTTTATACACTCTCTGCCTTATTGGTGATTTCTGCAGTCCATGGTATTAGTAAGAGTCTTCACCAATATCAGAGCTCAAAAGCGTCGATCTTCCTCTTGTCTGGCTGTTTCAGCATCCAGCTCTCATCCTCTTACATGAACAGTGGGAATGTAATTGCATTGATTAATCCATACTTGGTAGCCAAACTGAAATCTTTACTCTTCCAGATCAGGAACATAGTCGTCAAAGTGATTCGCCCAAGCAACATCCGTCTTTTAATCTCATTCAAGTTTAAAAACTTCATATTAATCTCAGGACCACAATCTCCACTTTGGCTGATTTTGGCTCCCAAGAAGATGCAATCCTCCACACTCTCTATCTCCTCCCCACTTAGCTTTAGACAAACTGTATCACACTCATCTGGTGTCATAACTTTGGTCTTTTTAATATTGAGATAGAGGCCCATTTTTTCACTTTCGTCTTTGAGAAGGGAAATTAAAAGTTTTAGATCATCTTCAGTTTCTGCCGGCAGGGTTGTATCATCAACATATCTTAAATTGTTTATAGTTCTTTCTCCAATCTTCACACCAATGTTGAATTCCTCTAAATTTAACTTCTGTATAATTATTTCTGCATGCAAATTGAAAAGGAATGGTGAAAGAATGCAGCCTTAATGGACAGCCTTTTCATTTTTAAACCATTCAACTTCCCATAGTCTGTCATTATCCGCACAGTCAAAGGCTTTTCTGTAGTCAATAAAACACACGTAGACTGTTTTTCTGGTATTCACATGCTTTCTCCATGATCCACCGCAGATTAGCAATATTACATAAAATCAGCTTCATGATCGCAGGTGTCACAACCTCGACAGAAACCAGCTTGAACATCAGGTAACAGAGCTTCAAGGATGGGTGCAAGACATTTCTGTATGATTTTAAGAAGAACTTTGCTAGTGTGTGGAGTCGAAGTTATAGTACGATAATTTGAGCAGTCACTGACATCCCCTTTTTTAGGCAGTGGGATAAAGATTGATCTTTTCCATCCCCTTGGCCAGGTGGTAGTTTGTCCTATCTTCTGGCACAAAGCAGTGCTAGCTGCCAAAGAGACAGGCTTTAGCAGTTCAGCTGGGATACAATTGAAACTAGGAGCTTTATTATCTGGTAAGTGTTTCAATGCCTATTCCACTTCTTCCTGGAGGATATGTGGTTCTAATTCATATGGTTCAATGCTACGTTAAAGTATGAAGGCTTTCATGGCCGGTGTCAATATAGTAAAAATCTTCCAGGCTATTATGCCGTGATCCACTCCTCTCGTTTCTTCCAAACATTTCGACTACTGCTGCGGTAGTCATCTTCTGTGGCGTCGTGTCGATACGCTCTCCTGTATCCCGGTGGCGACTGCGAAAGTTGTTTGGGAAGCAGCTGTATTTATATGTGAGTGTGCGGCCTCCAATTGGTTCGCGCCGTGCAATCCGACATCTGGTTGAATATCTGAAAGCACGACTTCCGACTGGGTCGCGCCGAGCAGTCTGCCGTCTGATTGGATCTCGGAGTGCACGACCTCCGATTGGGTCGTGCCGGGCAATGGATCCTCTGGTTGGTTGACTGTGATGTCCCTGATCTTAGTTAGCTTCGGCCGTACGTTATATAAAGGGTTGTACCAGGACTTGTTGAGTTTCAGTCCTTCCTCCTTTCTATTAAAGTTATCTGGATGTTTGTGTATTTCGATTGCTTCCCTGTAGAGACGTGCGTGAAAATGGGATGTTGTGGCCAGTATGTCAGTATCCTCATAACGGATCTCATGCTTTCCGTCAAGCAGTGCATGCTCCGCTACTGCTGATTTGTCGTATTGCCCCAAGCGACAGTTCCTTTTATGCTCCATCAGGCGAGTATTGACACTTCTGCCAGTCGTGCCAATATAAACAGCTCCACAACTGCACTGTATCCTATAGACCCCAGTAGATGTTAGAGGGTCACATGGATCTTTGGCAGAAAGTAACATGTTTCGTAGCTGCCGGGTCGGCTGAAAAATGGTCTTAACATCGTGACGTTCAGGGAGCCTTCCAATACGATCCGTTATGTCACAAATATACAGCAAATAAGCGATACCTTTCTTCCTGGGTTGTTCTCGTTTACTGTTAGCTGGCTGTCTTCTGGGGTGGAGTGCTCTCCTGACCTCTTGTACCGTGTAGACATTGGTTTGTAAGGCTAGATCAAGATGCCATAGTTCCTTCTCGATGTAATCTGGTTCACAGACACGAAGGGCGCGATCCAAGGTCTTCATCATAGCGCACTTCTGGCCAGGATGGTGATTGGAATTTTTGTTTAAGTATCGGTCTATGTGTGTTGGTTTTCGGTATACTTGATGCCCTAGGGATCCATCATTCTTCCTCTTCACCAGCACGTCCAGGAAAGCTAATTTCCCGTTCTTTTCCTTCTCCACAGTGAATTGTATACGAGGATGAGTACTGTTCAGATGTGTAAGAAAGCCGTCCAGTGCCTCCTCTCCATGTCCCCATATCACAAAAGTGTCATCCATAAAGCGGAACCAACAGCTGGGTTTATTTACAGCAGTCTTCAGGGCTTCCTCCTCAAAGAACTCCATATAAAAATTAGCAATAACAGGACTAAGTGGGCTTCCCATGGCAACACCATCTGTCTGTTCATAAAATTCATGTTTCCATTGGAAAAATGTCCTCATAAGTACATGTTCAAATAAAACTATTATCTCCTCTGAAAAGAGATGTTGAATATGTTCTAGAGTATCCTTGATTGGAACCATAGTGAACAGCGAGACGACGTCAAAACTAACAAGTATATCTCCCGGTTTTACTCGCAGGTGTTGTAATCTGTTTATGAAATGGGCCGAGTCTCTGATGTGCGAGTCTTTAGTCCCTACGTGGGGTTTCAGTAAATTGCTTAAATATTTTGCGACCTCATAAGTAGGAGAGCCAATGGTACTAATGCTACATGGTTATATGTTATTAAGAGTTTTTATGCCTTTGCTGGAGAGATGTGGTGTTTACAGTCTTTTGGTATGGACTAGAACAAATTTGTTACTTTCATTCACCTACCTTAGTCTCCTCATTGGCTTTGACAGTATAAAAGTTCCCAAAATATGAGCGATGCTTGTACTGGCATTCCTTATCCACCCAGTCCCTATCACGAATAGTGTGAAAATGTTACCCATAGGGTCAGCTGGTGCGTGCATTTCAGTGGGCTTGGCAGACTGATATGTAATACCAACGTCTGACTCAGCAAGGAAGTACACCTCTTCGGTGATGTTAAGGTCATGTATGACAGTTAACATCAGAACTATTGAGATTCCAACCAGCCTTCAGGCTGAGTACTCAATCACTCTTCAATCCTGCCAGATCTACCAATTGCAAATATGGAGACTGAAGAATTTAACATGTACCCAGTGAATCTCAATACAAAATTTAGTGTATAATTGTTAAATTAAGAAAGCATGATTTTTGTTCTGAATCGTATTTACTTGAGCTACCATTTTTAAGAAGTATCTCTTGAATAGTTCTATAACTTTCTGAGAACAACTTGTGAAACATTTATTGTTTGTTAACTTTTAAAAGCAGATATTTGAACATAACATTTTTGTTGTAGGCACAGAACGCTCGCCACTACTGACACCTTATCCAGACTGGACCACACATACTCAATGTGATGCTGGGAAATCTGATAATTCCACTCGTCTTACGACAGCCTATCGCATTCGTGCTGATGCTTGTGATCGTCTCTGGATAATAGATACAGGTCTTGCTGACATTGGGAACGGATTTGGGCCATTGAGTACACCAAAAATTGTTATATATAACCTCCTGGATGATACCTTATTTCTTGAATACAATCTAAGAGATAGTGATTTTACAACAGGCTCATTTTTTGCCAATATTGCAGTTGATGTTACTGCAGACACTTGTGATGATGCTTTTGCATATATACCAGATCTAGGAGCTCATGGTCTCGTTGTTTTCAGTCTCAAAGACAAAGATTCTTGGAGAATTAAACATAGCTATTTATATTTTGATCCCTTAGCCACAGATTTCAACATTGATGGTATCAATTTTCAATTAAATGATGGTGCTTTCTCTTCTGCACTGTCAGGCATTAAAGAAGATGGCTACAGGACACTGTATTTCCACTCCTTGTCAAGTTATAATGAGTTTGCTGTTTCAACAAGAATTCTTCGCAATAAAGATCTTGCTAATAAAAGCTTTCATGAATTTAAATACCTAGGAACAAGAGGTCTAAATAGCCAGTCAACAGGAACATTCTTTGATGAAAAGACAGGTGTCTTATTTTTGTTAGAAGTTCAGAACCATGCTGTAACTTGTTGGAATACTGCTGAAAAACCTTCAATGCCTGGACATATTGGTGTGGTAGCTACAGACAAAACAAGCAGAGCCTTCATCTATCCCTGTGATGTAAAAGTAGACAGAGATGACAATCTATGGGTTTTGAGCAATAACATTCCAAGATACATCTTCAGTGATTTAGACATCAAGGAATACAATTATTTTGTGCTCAAGACATACGTGCGAGATGCAATCAAAGGCACAGTATGCGACATTAGACAGTCATGCAGATGTGAACCTTCTCATCACTTTACCATGCCATCAACTTCTAAACCACCACGTCGGCCCTTTTTTCCACATCAGCATTACACCCCGCTAAAGAGTTTATCGGTACACTACAGAAAACATACTATAAAATCAAATAAACTGTTTTAATATGATAATATAGGGCTGGAAGTTATGTAAAAGTTGTTTATCACTGTTATTAAGAAGAAAAAAGTTTTTTCTATATGCCAATTGAAATTTCTTGATGGTTATAGTATATTTTACATCTGTCTCTTAGTGTAGGCCATATCAACATGCAGTTTCCACTGAAGTACAGTACAAAAGCAGTCGAGATATTGCTGGTGCAGTGTAATGACATTCAGAGCTCGACTAATGAGCCTGATGCTATGGAAGGTTCTGCAATGGCATTTTCCAGTAGGAATGGGAAATGAGAGTGCATGTCTTGAGAAGCCCAAGAACTTTGGTATTTTGCAGATGGCAGAGAAGCAGAAACGAGCTGGTCGGGCGGGGGGTGAGGAGAAATGCATACAGAAAAATGAGGACTGATAAGGGGAGAACCTGTTCATTACAAGAAGGCAGTGCATGAACATTTGGAGACTGTCCTTGTCCATTTGTTTTTTCATGTTTGTCCATTATTTCCCATCTCCCTCTTCAAATACTGACCTGATACTGTGCTCATCCAATTTCTTCAAAATTGCTAGACCCAAAGTGTTTTACTTAACAATGGCAACAGAAATTATTCTTCCCCCAGATCTTTTTTTCCAACTTAACTGGGATCAGCACATGATATGGATTTAGCCCAGTTTTATGGCCAGATGCCCTTCATGACACCAACCATATGTATCTAATATTGTATGTTTCTGCATGAATATGAAGAGAAATGTCTCAAGATGAACACAAAACCCAAGCCAAAAGAAGGAATGAATTAATGAATTAACAATATGGAGTTAAAATCCCCAGCCTAGCCAGGAATCAAACCAAAGGCCCTCTGAACTGAAGACTAGTATGCTGACCATTCAACCAAGGAGCTGGACAGCAACACAAATGAATTCAAAAGTTAGAAATTAAAGAATTCTTTCATCTGACAAAGTTTCATCATCAAATATGTACTTCAGATGATGTTCAATGGAACTTAACACTTGTACTATTTACAGTTGCCAATGAAATCAAAGATTTGCAGTTTAAGGCTGGATCTGCACTGAGTCAATACTTATTCCTCGTAGTCCTAGATGTCCTCTAGCTGACACAACAGAAGACATGCAGAAGAGAGTGTAAAAAATGGCAAGAGATACTGGAAAGAAAGGGACTTAAAAGTGAATACAGAAAAGATGAGAAGTGATTTTAATCAACAGAAAAGGAAGGGAAATACAAATTTTAGACAAAACAGCAAACTTTCTAAAGCAAGTAGAAAGTTTTAAATGTCTTGATCAGTGATAAATGAGGAGGAAGAATGCTAGGGAGAGAATTAAAGTAGGGTGAAGGACAGGGAAAGAAGTGCTTGAAATTGTATGTGACAGAAAAACCTCTAAAACTAATAGTGTATATGATAAGATCTGTACTGATATACAGAGCAGAAACATGAGCAACAACAAATGAATTGGCTATGTTAGAAAGAACAGAAATGAGAATATTGAGATGGATGACTGGGAGAAAGACTATGAAATGAAGATATTCAGTGAAAAGATGATGAGCCTGTCATCATAAAAAAGATAAAGAAAAGCAGATTCAAATGGTACGGACATGTTATAAGGTACAAGAAAACACAGAGCATGAAGAGAGCACAAGTTAAACCAGTAAAAGGAATGAGATCAAGACAAAGGTGCAGATGAGGAGGAGAGACAGGATCACGAATGACATGAAGGAAGGGGAATGCAAGAGACAGAAAAAATTGAACAAGACTCACAGATGCAACCGAGCCTTGCACTAGGAGGAGGAGAATATGATGATGATGATGATGATGATGATGTCTGGAGACTGCCAGCAAGACTAAAGAGCGAGGTCAAAAGTAGAGAATCCATATCATGGCATTAAATAACATCAGTGGCAAGGACTGTCTTCCTTGTACCCTATGCTTCATGGAAGTGAATGCAAAAGAAAGGGCATTATCCTGCCAGGCAATCATCTTGCAGCAAGATTCGGTGATCCTGAAGTGGATGATATATACATTAGAGCTAGATTGTTTCCAGGGGCTGGAAGTGTTAAGTAGAAAAACAATAAGGGTAATTAGAATTCTCTTGTAGAACGTTGCAATAACGACTGATATAGAGTTTGGAGATGGAGTTTGTCTTAAGATCAAAATGACTTAAATTTTGTGTGCCCAGGAGAAAAAATGGCAAAACTGTGCCAACACAGTGAGTTTCCTAGACTAACACTAGGGCTAACAAATTCCCTGACACAGTGCTGAAAATGGTCTGGCATATGCATAATCAACCAAGACAAGATGCTGCTGAGGAGTAGGTATTTTGGGTGATTCTGGAGACATTATTCAAGGGAAGAGTAGGAAAAGAAAATCGATCTTCCTTGGAAGCAACTGAATGAATACATTGAATAATCATACTGTGGATATAAGAAATGGCATGGCAGCTTTGATTTTAGAGAGGGTATTCATAAAGAGGAGAGAGAACACCCAGTTTGCCAGAACTCATTCATTGGTCCTCCTGAGAAAGTGCTTCAAAAAATTGTCTTAGCGCTTGATGCCCAGAGCAATAGTTTAAAAGAAAGCTTTGTCTTCCCTAAATAATATTCACTCCTCTTGGATTTCTTCCCTACAGACATCGCATTAGTCTTGAAAATTTTAATTATCATATCATACTCGCTGCACCTCCTTTCAACTCCAAGTTCCAAGACATTAGATTACAGGCTTTCAGCACATAAAGAACAGGTCGTCAGTGTAAGTTGAACTGCTTACTACATTTCACCCCAACTGAATCCCTCCCTGTCATTTTATACCATACCTTTCAGTAAAAGATTTATGTAAACTTTGAACAATATAGGTGAGAGATTACAGCCTTGCCTAACTCCTCTAACTACTTTGACCAAGAACTCATTCTGTAATCATTTCTCTCTATGGTCTAATTGCCATTGCAAATGCCTTTGATTGTCTGCAATAACCTACCTAATAATTTATAACGTTATTGTTTTTACATCCCAACTTTTTTGAAGGTTTTCGGAGACACCAAGGTGCCAGAATGTTGTCCCACAGGAGTTCTTTTACATACCAGTAATTCTGACATATTTGAGCACCTTCATATACCACTGGACTGAGCCAGAATCGAACCTGCCAAGTAGGGGTCAGAAGGCCAGCACCTCAACCATCTGAGCCACTCAGCCTGGCAATAATTTACCTCTGATCCCACAATCGCTGAATATGGCCAACATATTTACCTTTAGTACTCTCCCTCATGCCTTCTCAAGGTAATGTGATCTACCAAGACTAATTTCTTTTCAAAAAATTTGGTAATGCAAATAACTTTTGAAATCAATGAATATGTGTTTGGCTCTAAGAACTCACATTAAAATATACCAAATCTAATAAATACAGTGGTTGGTAGGACAAGCTACCCTCATGCAATGAACCAACCAAAATACTAATTATGCAACAAGCCCACAATGGCATATATTAATATATGAGTTGCATAACTTCCATACAATGGGCCGATGACCTTCGATGTTAGGCCCCTTTAAACAACAAGCATCATCACTTCCATACAAGTGTCTCAAATACCATTGTAGGCAAAATGCGTGCAGTGGTGATTTGAGATGCAGCAATGGGAGAGAAGGGAATGGCTGTGGCCTATAATAGAAACTGTCCTTGAATTTGCCTGAAGTGAGAACAGGAAACCACAGAAAACTATTCTTAGGAGAGCCAATGGGGAGGTTCAACCCACCGCTTCCTAAACCCATAGCTCCGCTTCGGAGGTGCACTGCTTGGTGTACTTTTTTTCTATTCGATACCTTGAAGGAGTACAGTGGACCACTTAGAGGGTGATGAGCTTTCTCTGACCAGGAAATGTGTGATGGTGAATTGAGATACGGCAAAAGGTGCGGAGTGATCAGCTGTGGCTGTGGTCTATAAAAGGAACTGTCCTGGCATTCGCCAGAAAACCATTTGCAAGACCAGCCCACTCACCTCCGGTATGCAGAACTTGGCTCTCTTTGTGTACTTCACTGATAATGATAATCCTGCATGTATACCACCTACGAGTACTTAGATCCTCATCCTTTCCTGCTATCCAGCTTCTGCCTGGTCAGGGTATTTATGGCACTTCTCTACCTTCCTCTAAACTACCATTCCTCTTCCATCATTTTCTTCCATTTCAGGTTTCTTCTTCTTGCACTACTCTTTATTGAACTGATTCATCTTGTTCGTGTCCCTCTTTCTCTCTTTCCCTCGAACTTCACCTCCATCACCTGGTTTCATATTCTTTCCTCCTCCATCCTTTTTACATATCCAAACCATTTTAGTTTATTCCTATCAATTCTCTCATTTAGGTTTTCTATTCTAACTTCCTTTCCAATACCTTTGTTTCTCACTCTGTCTTTCCCTGTCTTTCCTATCATACTTCTGAGGTATTTCATTTCACTGGCTTGAATTCTACTCTACAAGTACTTTGATAAAATCTAAAAACAAACAATCTTTACAAGAAACAAGATGTACATCACTGAAACAAAGATCCTGATGATTACTGAATGATTTAGCATAGAGAAATATAAATTGAAAAGTATCTGGCTTCAAATTATATAGGATAATGTTCTCGACTATTGTGACAGATGGCAGGCATGATATATCTTGACTGTGGGTGTTCCTGGTAGTTCAACACAGCCTGTATGGAGCATGGAGCAGCGCTGTGGTTTGGAGATTTTAACCTCAAAGCAAGACAAATTAAAACAAAGGAAATGAACAGCAGTAGCTGGGATGAGCTGCAGAGATAACAGCACAAAATAAAATAATCACAAGTATTTATTTCTTATTAATGGATAGATATTGCAGATGGTTAGATCCTACTTTTCAATACTTGAAACATGTGACAGACATAACTGCCATTTTGGATTGCTGCTTTCAAGGCTTGAGGATTGTTCCACATCTAATATTAATTGATATCAGATACTGGTTGAAAAATAAAAAAATAACACACTAAGATAATAATGAAATTTATAACGTGACTAGTTTTCATGTTGCTGAAATTGAAACTTTGTGGTAGTACAGTAGTATTACTAACAGCAGCACAGGTGCACAAAGTTGGTGGTAATGTAACTACCACTGGGTGCATAGTATTAATGAACAGCAGTAATTTAATATGTGTTATTAAGATACAGTCATATCATATGTGCGTATGGTCAAACAAAAATATCATTTGTCTGAATCTATAAAGCAAAACAATAAAGAATAGCTACTAGTTGTAACAATCACTTATAATAACTTTCAATAAGTACTGTAAGATAATTTGTTCCTTCTGGGACAGATACAATGGAAGAAAGAAGGAAAGGTGTTATTAAAAAATCATGTAAAATAATATTAAGATATATTCATTATTAAACATCATTCAAGATTATAAATATTATATAATAGTAACCATACAGTATAAAAACCTATTAAAAGCTATTACAATAAAGCAAAATGTTCATAATTATTTCACATCCAAAACATTGAAATAACAAGAGAAATAGAATACATCCACTAAGAAGGAAGAACAACTGTGGCTAAACTTTGTACAGGAATGGAGATTAAAGCTTCAAAATATAAATATCAAAATAAGTGTACACTATTAAATAAATGTACAATGTATATACATAGTTGTATATAAAAGCATACAAATTTAATATATAAAAGTAGACAGGCCATTTATTTAAAAGTTAGAGATCCTATGTTTCAACAAGCACAGTGCTTTTCCAACCAGTTACACCGATGACTTACAGAAGTTCTACTTAGGTATAATTTATAATGTACACTTCATAATCTTATTAAATATGGTTTTTGCAAGAAAATAAATAATATCTAATAAACATACAATGCAAAGACTGCAGCAAGGAAAGAACTGCTGAAGTTTGACAGCTACAGGATAGAACCAAAAAGTCAGTTTTAAAATCCTGCCATGATAAAGTTTTTGGACTTTGCAAATTAATCTGGTGGCTGTTTCCCTTTTGAAGATTTTACTTGATATGATACACAAATGTTAACAATATTTTATGTTACTTTTAAGTTAGGGTACCTGCTTCTAAATCTTTATGTTTACATGGTACATGATTTCTAATAAGCAATTTAATACAATTAGGTTTCAATTTCATTCATTATTGAATGTTTAAAATACACCTTACAGCACTTTAGTGTAGAAAAATAATTAATGTTATTATGTTGTTCATTTGTATATCCTCAAATTTAAGCAGCGTGTTTAGGTGAATGAATGTGTGTTGCATCTCTGAAATTGTTTGACTCAAGTAAGTACTTCATCATAAAAGAAAATTTAACTAACTAATTAATACCTTTGGTAAAGTAAACTCGTATCCTCATCCCGAGGTGGTGCAGCACACCCCCTATGGAGGTGAGCTGCATAATACCTTTGGTAACAAAGATACATCTTTGACTCTGACACACATCTGTGTAACCATCACAAGGTTCATGCAGACCTGATTCAAGTTATAAATCCCCATATATTTTTTTGTTCTGGTCGGGTGACTATCCTGCATACAGTATAGCTGTAACAGTTAATTAGATACAGCCATCTGATTCACAGGTTTGTGCATGCTCTCTACATGATTTGTTATTCAATGAATGGTTGTGAAATTTGCATCTTACACCCCTGGCCAAAACCAAAATGAGCTTGGGATTCTCCAGCAACCCCAGAAATAATGGGGACAAGCTGAAGAACATTATTTTTATTTTATTTTTTCTGGAATTAACAATTCAGAAAACTGCAGATTCCTCCCAGTAGAACTACACTGAAGAATACTATGGAAGAATATCAAATTGATGTTTAAAATATATCTACTGGAAATTTTACCTCCAATGACTCAAGAGTTATGCTACTCTTGGTAGTTTAATTGAAATAAAATTTACACAAACATCCCAGCTCAGATTTGGACTTAAATATATTCCTAATCATTTCACTGGTTCATTACCATGATTTCATTGATTTTTATTTAAGTATCATAGACTAAGTCTCTTTATTATTTATCAAGAGTTTGTTTGCAGAGAACCATTCAATGTTTCCCAAATTAGTACACTATATTTACCTCATTTAAAAATGTAATAGAGAAAGATCTCAATTTTTGTAGATAATTAAATATTAAAGAATTTCTTCTAATGCCTGTCAGTCTGACATTATATAAAATAAAAAAGAAAATCAGATGATTTCTGTAGAAGGAAATAATATTCTTCTCAAACTCTCATGAAAAAAAGTATCAGTTTGCTCAATGAATGAATCAATGAATGAAATCTTACCAGGTTTAATGATATAACATTAAAAAAAATAAATTAAAATGTTAACTTTCAAGACCACAAAATGACAGTATTTTCACCTGAAGGGAAAAATCTACAAAAGTTTTGTCCGTCCAGCCATTCTATATGGTTCGGAGTGCTGAAATGCAAAGAAGAAAGATGAACAGAAAGTTCATGTGGCCGAGATGAAGATGCTCTGATGGGCCCGTGGAGTAACCAAGCTAGATAAAATTCCTAATGACACCATTCACTGAGGGAAAATTGACTGAAATGGTTTGGTCATTTTCAGTGAAGATCAGAAGATTATGTGACCACAAAGTGGAGAAGCAGACAGTGGAAGGCCAGCCAGCTCGGACAGACCTAAATTAACATGGAAAACCTGCATCAGGAAGGACCTGAATAGTACAAATATTGATGAAAATAGAGTACAATATTGAAGTTACTGGAGTAGAGTTACTGGGAAAGCCAACCCCACCTAAGTGGAGGTGGAAGAGGAGAAGGTCATGTTATAACTATTGTAGGTTGATGAGTTTTGATTATTTTGCTTTAAGTCCTCAACATCTTTCTCCTTGACTCTGGAAACTCTGGAATAAACTACACTTCTAACAGGGTCTTTCTATCTCGAGTCTAGTTACTATGGAGTGACAACTGCCATGAACTGGTTTCATTCTTATTACTCTGAAGATGATCCTGGTAGCAAAACAATTTTATTCTGTCACCTATTATTTTCACCAATTTGAAAACTCCAGTATGAAATACTACTCAATACCTACCCACACACTCACAAATAAATATACTACAAAAATTACAGCAAATGCAGTCCTGCCTACATTAAAAATAGTTCAGCAAAAATAAATTAACAGTGAATTTAAAACAAACTCAGTTTATAGAACTCCAGGCTTCTAACTACCATAATAAAATTATTAAATATGTGCAAATGTAATCAAACAAATTTTGATCACAAAATGTTTAGGTGTTTGTGTAGATAAAAACCTAAGATGGGATTGTCATATTAAAAAATAAGGTAAATTTCTCACTTCTGTTTGTTTTGCTTTTAAGGATTCTATCCAATTCTTGTCATGGTGAATACATTAGAATAGCATATTTTGGATACTTCCATTTGGTCATCACTTATGGTATTGGTCTCTGGGGTTGCTATAATTTACATCTTGAAAATTTTCAAATACAAAAACAAGCTATCCATAACAGACGACACTTTTGCAGAACATAAAAGTGCTTTGAGTCATATACACACTGCTGGAATCAGATTATAATAGGCTTCCTAATATAGTAAAAGATGTTGGTTTCATCAGTTCCTTCACAAGACTGAATTATGATCAAAAGTTATACACTAACATGAAGTATACACTAACTGGCCAATAACAGGTAACTGACAACTAATATCTTTGAAAGTTTTAATACATATACCGTATACATATCTATAAAGCAAATCCAATCAAAGTAAATTTCTTTATTCAAGTCTAGAAATCGCACAGTATTGAGATGAGATCATGATGCCAGCCAGTTTCCAGCTCAGCATCTGCTTCTATAATACTGAAGAACAAATGAAGACATGCTGGTAAAGTTGCTGTAATTAACTTGCAAATATGCTTAATATCTTCTAAATAGTTTTAAAATGTATATTGATGTATCATTAGTGATTTCTCTGTCTTTATAGATTTTTGCTCTGTCTCTTGCTGTTTTAATGTTAAATATCTATTTATTTATTCTTTGTAAATTACTGTATGTAGAATATTGCATTCTAGATTACTGTTAGTGTAAGAAACCATTTGGCAATTCCTATATCGTCTGCACATTTCCTATCACAATCTGGGGAAACTAAATGACTGGTGGAGGAGGTGATTACTGTTTCAAGAGGAATTCTACCGGCGCAACCCACGGGGGGAAATTAAATGACTGAATGATGTTCAAAAGTTATACACTAACTGGCCAATAACAGGTAACTGACAAGTGAGATCTTTTGAAGTTTTAATACATATACATACAATAAAATCTATAAAGCAAATCCAATCAGAGTAAATTTCTTTATTCAAGTCTACAAACCACACAGTACTGAGATGAATGACTCAATTATAGATCCTCTATAACACTAATCAGAGAGGGGAAAGAAAAGGAAGTGATCTGACACTTCAAAAATTGAAGGTAGCAGCCGAAGAAAGATAAGGGCCACAAAGGGCGTGAAAATGAAAGACTCCCTAACTCTCGCAACCTAATAGCATCGGGATTGGAAAAGAGCAAGAGTTGACCAAAGGAGGTCAGACTGGATAGATGAAAGTGAGGAGCCTGGTACATGTAAGTGGAAGCAATGCCAGGACTCAGCTAGGGCTCCGTGGTCACCAACCCACGCTCCCAAGTTCAGAGCCTCTGGGGCCCCTTTTAGTCACCTCTTATGACAGGCAGGAGCTACCATAGGTGTTATTCTACCGGCGCAACCCACGGGGGGAAATTAAATGACTGAATGATGTTCAAAAGTTATACACTAACTGGCCAATAACAGGTAACTGACAATTGAGATCTTTTGAAGTTTTAATACATATACCATATACATACAATAAAATCTATAAAGCAAATCCAGTCAGAGTAAATTTCTTTATTCAAGTCTACAAACCACACAGTACTGAGATGAATGACTCAATTATAGATCTAGATGCCAGCCAATTCTTCAATAATCATAAATAATGCATATTTTAAAATTGTAAACCAATATGAAATATTTCCTTACAATGAAAACAAAAAAGCATTAGAAACTGATGTTACTGAAAAATTTGAACATTTATTCATGTACAGTAGGCCTACATTAATTAAGTTCTTCTCATGAACATAGTAACAGTATTCCATAACAATGTTAATCAAGTTGCTCGGATTATCATCCATTTTGATACAGCGCTCCCTGCCGTTCTCTATCTTCTGCTAAACACTCCAATGTGGAACTACAGCCGAAACCGGTTATAATGACTCTGAAGGGACCACCAATTAATGGCTATAGTCGCACAAACAACTTTTTTTTATTTTTTAGCTAAAAATGCCATATTTGCAAGTTTTATGCTGCACACTTACATGGTAAGTAACAAAGTAAAGTTAAAACTTTTGAGATATTTTTTGTTGCTAGTGACTTTACATCGCACTGACACAGATAGGTCTTATGGCGAAGATGGGATAGGAAAGGCCCAGGAGTTGGAAGGAAGCAGCCTTGGCCTTAATTAAGGTACAGCCCCAGCATTTGCCTGGTCTGAAAATGGGAAACCACGGAAAACCATCTTCAGGGCTGTCGACAGTGGGATTCAAACCCACTATCTCCCGGATGCAAGCTCACAGTGGCGTGCCCCTAACCGCACGGCCAACTCGCCCGGTATAAGTGAGATAAGTACTGTATTTGTAATACAGTATTTGTGGAGTGGGACTGAAAGCAATTTTTTTGCCAATGTTTATACAGCATGTATAGCAATAATGAATGAAAACCTACAACCTGTTTTCCAGTCTTTGGCCTGGTCAGGGATGTAATGAATGAATCATATATAGGCTATTAGTACGATGGGGTCATCACTCCCAAAGTGATTTATTAATGACTGATAGATGCTATGAAATGAGAATGGAGAGTGTTGCTGGAATGAAAAATGACAGGGAAAACCAGAGCACCTGGAGAAAAACCTGTCCGCTTTGTCCAGCACAAATCTTACATGGAGTGACCGGGATTTGAACCACGGTATCCAGCGGTGAGAGGCCGACGCACTGCCATCTGAGCCTATGTATAGCAATAATATGCCAACAAATTATAAATTAATAAGTGAGGAAAGAATAGCAATAATGTAAATTGATCAACAATGTCACATAAATTATCTTTCCTGTTAGATGTTCTCTCTGTGCTTCCAAATTGTAGACATCCCAATTCCTTGGTGACACTGACGTTCGTTTCCCCATTTTGTAATTGCCATATTGTTTGTGATGTTTCTTCAATACTGAATACCTTTCCTTTCTTTTGCGACATCTTCACAGCGATGCCTTGACTATTTAACAGACAGACTGATTTGAAATCTACAATCTACTGAAAACAAAAAACCAAAACCAAACCCCATGGCACTACAGCCCTCGAAGGGCCTTTGCCTACCAAGCGACCGCTGCTCAACCCGAAGGCCTGCAGATTACGAGGTGTCGTGTGGTCAGCGCGACGAATCCTCTCTGCTGTTATGCTTGGCTTTCTAGACTGGGACTGAAAACAAGAGTTTGAAAATAACCTTTACACTGTTGTCAGCAATCCTCAAACACTAACAAACAAAAATCAACATTGAAAGTTATAGTAGATTAATTTCTCCAAAAATGTGATAAAAATACGCAGTTAGATTTTGCCATTATATCAAATATGTAAAAGTGATGTCGCAGCAAACGGTTTTGACTGTATTTGCACCTTACAACCATTGTAATCAGTTTGTCATATTCACGTCTTGGTCTCCAACCACTTTTCCCCATTTGCCTTTCTCTCAAGAAACCAACTGAACAGTCCTGAGTACCTCAAGACACATCACCTTCTGGTTAAATTTCACCAAATCAGCAATGATCACTGGAACGCCACATTGGAAGAAGCACTTCTGATTCGGTTACCCTTCCTCATATGTTACCTGTTTGTAATCCACCTCAATTTATGTGGCCTCCATAACCCTCGAAACCTGTGGAACAAATTCAAAGACCACATGATGGAAGACATCCTCGACAAGTTCAGGAATGAAGTTTCGGAAGTGGGGGCAAGTGACATGATCTACAACGAAGCACTTCTTGCCATTAAACAGAGAGTTATAGCAATATGTTGCATAAGGGAAAGAGCACCTAGGTTACCATCCCCTGTTAATAATGAAATAACTTGAATGAAGACAGGTCTGAACCTTTGAAAAATAAATATATCAGCAAAGAAAAGGGAAGAACAGTGAAAACCAGAAAAATGAAAACCTCCGTAGGCCTCAAAAGGGGCCACTTAGTAATGGACAAGGAAAGGGGAACAGCCATGAAAGGTGGGATAATTAATGCCTCTTTAGGCCTCAAATGCTCTAATACCATCGGGTTCAGAAAGGAATAAAAGTTAGCAAAAGGAGGGTGCACAGGAAGGATTACAGGAGAAGCCTGGCACAAGTAAATGACACCAATGCGAGAATCATCACAGGGCCTGTGGTCGATGCACTATGTTTTGCAATTAAATATTTGAAGAGATTTTATTATAAATAAAAATGGGAAACTGTAAATAATATTATAATAAAAATAACTGAATAAGAGAAGTAAATTTTAAGAGTATGCAAACTGAAATGTGGTTTATAAAGCTACTAAATATGAATCGTAAACCTAGACGATATTGACTATAAATGGCTGTATAAAGAAACTACAGCCCACAACAGCAATCAAATATGGATAACAATTACTTTACAAGAAAGGATGAACATAGCTTCATGTGAACCCTACTTATGTGGAAATGGGTAGCCTATTCATTAGTGGGAGCTCGATTCTTCAATAATAATAATAATAATAATAATAATAATAATAATAATAATAATAATAATAATAATAATAATAATAATAATAACAACACAATAATAATAATAACAACAACAATACAATAATAACAACAACAATACAATAATAATAATAATAATAATAATAATAATAATAATAATAATAATAATAATAATAATCGTCTTATGAAATTTGATCTTCCTACCTCAAAGAATTTTAGAGATATGAGTCAGTGAATGAATATGCAGTATGGTATTTCACCATGGACCACAACTAAAAACACAAGGAAGCTGCATTTTCTCGAAAACCTTTAGAGTAGTTAAGAAAATGCATATGATGTTTCTTGTAGAAAATTTAATTCAAAGGCCATGTGGTGTACTTCATGTTTCAAAAAGGCCAACTATTTAGCTGTTATTTTATTTCATGTAGAGTGAAAAATTGCCTAAATTTTGGACATAGCCCTGCAAAATCCCCCACAAGTTTGAAACGGTAAAATACATCAAAATCAAAAGTATTCCTTGGCTGATTTGGGATTTCAAACTATATCTTTACTAAATTGCAGCTAATTGATCCAGCAGTTTACAAGCCTATCTGAAATAAACAAAGAAGCAGACAAACACAATCTCATTTTTATTAGTAGTATAAAGATGAGCCATTGAATTTTGATCACCCTGACCCGGGAACATTTAGCACGCCTGGAGTAGGGAGAATAACACATGACATGTTGGTAGCATGGCAATGAAATGGTGCGGCTTGTGGACTGCTCTCATGCTGCTGTTGTGAACACTTAATACAAGCGGTGCAATAATGGACAAACAATAACACGTTGAACTGCCATGTGTCGACAGCAGCTCCTTGATGCCAGAGGTTAGTGGAGGCTGTTGCGCATTTAGGGAAGCGACCGCAGGGCCACAGGTACAACCGTGATGACCAGGCCAATGTTTCCCAGAACACGGTTCATCAAACATTGCTGCACATGGGACTACAAAAATTACAAATGATGAATTTCATTTTTGGTTCCATATTGATTACTCCATTTATAGGAATAAATTCATTTGGAACTGCAGAGTTGTCAACCCAGTCACACCCCAATGTTGACTGCACTCCACTGAAAGCAGCATATGAGGTGGGCATATAATCATTGCAAATGGACTGTGGATGACTGGAAAAAGATCACATAGTCCGAAGAATCCAGATTCCTGCTTCAACACATCGACGGTAAAGTGCATGTATGCCATCGGAGGCTATGTCACGTGGTTGCACGGTCGGGCGAGACAGGCTGGTGGAGGAAGAGTGATGATATGGGTAATGTTTTCATGGGACACAATGAGGCTGAATATTTCGGTACACAAATCCCTAACAGCTGTCCAGTATCTGGAAGTTACGGGGAACCAAGCCCATCATTCATGTCAACAATGTTCCCTGAAGGTGACTGCCATTTCCAACTGGAAATGTGCCATGTCATACTGCCAGGATTGTGAAGGACTGGTTTGAAGAACATGATAGTGAATTTGCTTTAATGCCGTAGCCTCCAAAGAGCCTCGATAGGAATCCCATTGAACATTTGTGGTTCGACTTAGAGAAGAGGGTTTGTGCTATATCATCACCAACCATCACTGTATGCCAACTGGAAGACGTACTGTTGTGCTTGTGGTACCAGATACACCAGAATACCTTTTGCCACTTTGCTGAATTGACGCCTCGCTGAGTGGCCATGGTTCTGCGGTCAAAAGTGGTCCAGCATCTTGTTAGATATGTGGTCATAATGTAATGGCTCATTTGTGTGTTCAGATTAAAGGGAGCAAAAGATGCTGGAATCTTTCATATCTTTAACTCTATTGAAAATCAGTGTTTAAAAATCAGAAATTGACCTTCTGTTTTGTATGGAAGTATTAAAATATTTATTCAAAACTACATGGTTTGCAATGAAAATGACAAGTATTTTTCTCGACCTCTGGTAAAATGACAAGATCGTATTTAGTTTAAAGTTTAAAAAGCCATATCTATGTACCAAAAGTCAATCACACAAAGAAAAGGTTGAAACATTAATCACTGCCCTTGTCACTATTAGATATTGGCAACAATAAGATCTGTTGGTAAAAGTCTTTGCAGATATCAGGATCATAATAAATGATTTCAGTAACATCTTCAAGCTTTTTCTTCCTTATGGGAACCTTACCTCTATACTCTCTGACAGTAGGAAAGGGTAACCTCACCCCTTTGCACAGCTTAAATAATAATGTTATGGCTTTACGTCCCAAAAACTACTTTTAAGGTTTTCAGAGATGCCAAGGTGCCAGAATTTTGTCCTGCAGTTATTTTACGTGCCAGTAAATTTTCGGACAAAATTTTTGAAAGGCCTGGGGACATACTGCAGCCATCGAAACTATTATTAGAAACACATTATTTATATAATAACAAAGAGATACCACGCTATTGCCAGTACGGCTTTTGCCTTTTCAGTATCCAGTAATACCATTAACTAATTCTTGACTTTCTCCCATTGCTTTGCCATTAGCATTCTGGCACTAAATATGAGATCTATAGTTGACCTGTTACCTCTGAAGCCATAGTGCTCCTCTAACAACTTTGGTTCTGTGATGGTTTGCAGCCTCTATGATTTTCAGGCGAGTACCCCTATAGTTGGTGGATATTTTTCATTCCCTTTCTTGAACAGAGGAACAATTATATCCTTCTTCCAGTCTTCAGTCCTTCCACACTGCATTATGCCCTCTGCATACCCTGTACCCCTCCAGCTTGGATCATGTCTGCATTCACTTCATCTATCCCTGGTGATTTTTCTTCAGGCATTGTCCCTCAATGCTGCTTCCATTTCTGTTCAGGTGATAAGGAGTTCCTCCGAACAAGTACACTACGTGTGATTTAATAAATCTTGTGTTACAGCGAAGTCACAGTTTCAAAAACAAAACGAAAAGAGCTAAGTAAAACCAATATGGCAATGAGGTCATGGGCTAAACACATTGTATCAAAAGATAATTCCTCTGTTTTGAAAAAAGCCAAATATTAATGGTATCAATATGAAAGAATGTCTTCAGTTCTACATGACTGTTAATACAGCCACAGAACCTACAATTTTACATTGTACAGAATCAAAAATCCCAAATTTATTGGCTGGGATTTGAACTGCAGCCACCTTGATGAGAAGCTAGTGATGATGTTGTTTGGCTTTCCTGCCCAGAGGACAGTATGAAGTTGAACTTGGTGTAAAAGAACAACTTCCAAAAAGGTCACGAGAATTTAACAGCATATTGAAGGTTACTGAAGTAATTGATGACATGTGCAGTATTTCAAGTGGTACCAAGCTAGTACCAAAGACAATATAAATATAGGTAAGTGCCTTCTCAACCGTCTCTCTATCAAATGACCAGAACATCAAGTGAAATAGAAGAAGATGGAAGTTGGGTTCACGGCTTTGGAGTCCAATCTCTCTAAGAACTAAAATGGCATTGCAGGCCTAACTCAAAGGTCATGCAATAGAAACTGGTTCCTGCACTGTAATAATATTCCAGTCTACAAGGCGTAAGAACATACAGCATATTTTTGAAAACAGCAGGCCAGTCATTATACAGCCTCTCTCCAATATCTTCCTGTTTCAAGGTTCTGAAGCATGTGGAAACAGTGTAGAAATGTTGCATCAATACAAAAAGGGACTACCACAAAAAAAGAATGACTGATAAATTTATTTTTAAAATGTTTTAAGACCAGGTACTGTTTTGTTTCAATGGCCCTAATAAAAAATGATATTGTCTGCAGTAGTAGAAGTGCAGAGATTAGATTTGTATAGCTGTTCAAATCTGCTAAACCAGCACCATCCCTGAACTTAAAACTGTTTCCATCTGATATCAGATAACCAACTCTTTGCAACCTTTTCTAATAATCTCCAATAAATGTATAATGGTAATAAAATTCATTATCAAAAGTTCCTAGAATATATACAATTCATCTGAACACATTACAAGTTGTGCAATTACAAATGAAAACTAAATATTCACACTAGAATATAGAATTACTTCAAGAACAAGAATATCAAATATATATTTCACTAAATTGTTCCCATTACATGAGGTAGTACAAAGATATTCAACGCTTGAGTATACAAAGAAGATCTAATTACAAAATGGCATAAAGTTGATCACCAAATGGATACATGTACTGTAAAGTTCATTCAGTAACTACTGTAATTCCAAGTGCAAAATGTCAACTCATGAGCAAGTCCCAACAAGCTAAAAAAAGATACTATAAAGATAATTTCAAAACAAATTAAAGGTAGCATGTGTCATTCTCTGCAGCAGCTTCCATATCTGTCCACAGAAACGTGGGTAGGTTATGATGCATGGACTGTAGTGGTCTACCAGCTGCAGAAGATGAAGGGGATACCTGAAAATCACAGCAGGAAAGACAAGAAAGCTAGGTTTCTTATGACCCGTAAATTTTACATTCCTAATCACTGGGGCTACATTTTTACAGACTTTATAATGAACTACCAAGCCTTTCATGTTTCAAGCAAGCCAGCAGAATGATTGAACAGATGTTCTGTTGCATTTAATCAAGTACTAATCTTGTCCTTGTAAGAGCCTCATCAAAACTTTGAACATTTGGGGTGAGGTACATAGTTTAACGGTAAAAAAATAATGATGTAATGTTATTGGTTTTATGTCCCATTACTACTCTTGTCACAAGAAATAATACAAAGGGAAGGACTTAGATGTACTAAAATTATTGCTGTACAATTATCTGCTATTCTTTTACCTACAACAAATTAGAGTTTTTAAAAATTAGTGGTTTATAAATATTCATACCATCTTTGTAATGCGTAAATTCTAAATTAGACAAGGCAATCAAAACAGCATGTCAAATGTTTAAGCCAGTAAGTGATCCTCTTCTAAAAAGAACTCTTCGCTACAGCCATGAGCTCTTTATACACATACTGTATGTCTCTCACATTTAAGCAATCTTAAATGCCAACCATATGTGCAAGGATTTGATCTTACTGCTTAGGAGGCAAGAATTTACCAGTTGTGTCACACAGCCAGACACAATTTCCAGACAAGGTCAGAACTTAAACATTTTGCTGAGAAGTTATGGAGGTCATTTCATAAGTCACGACAGCCGTGCCATATCTTCCAAACATGTGGGAGCATTATACATTCAGCATATATAGAAGAAAAACTTGATTATCCAGACTAACTGGTACTAGGAGTCATCTAGATAAACAAAAATCCAGATAATTAAACTCAATATTTTAATGTAATAAAATAAACACTCAGTAGGTACAGTAAGTATGAAACATTTATGAACAATTATGAAGAAAAAATTTAAAAAAATTTCATTTAATTAAAATAGATGCATGTGAAGAGTAATAAAACAAACATACAGTACAATATACAGTAAAACCTCCCTTCAATGGACCCTTGATTAAATGGAAGCTTATCTTAAGGGGGGATGTAGCCGGTTGAGGTCAAAATTTTAGAAAATTGTTTTTTTTGTTGTTTTACGTCACTTATTATGTTTTCTTCAATGTGTGAACATTTGAAAATGATATAGGAACTGGAAGCTAATTAAAATAAATAAATAATGTATCAGTGCGTAGGTACTTCCATGCCACCTTTTATGTCAAACAAACTTTGATGCTTCATGTAATCTATACATACAATCCTGTCACTTATTGAACCATTTCTATGGTCTATCTTACTCCAAACTTTCATTCTCTATGTTGTGAAGTACACTTTCTTATCCCCATATGGATCTAGTATTGCAAAATATGGCAAAATATGGCAAAATGCAAAATACTAATGAAAGTTTCAACAATTTAGTATGGATCAGATGCCCTAAAACCACATTTTGTGACTTAAATATGTTAAACATTGCTGTGTATGGTGCTGTACTCTGGTATAATGAAGGGAATTATGGTAGGATTCAGGTGTTGCAGAAGGCTGGACTAGAGCCAGGAATACACACACAAAAAAATCTTGCACGACACTGATCAAAGGCAGATAGCGAAAGCAGAGTCAAACATACAGAAACTGCAACAGAAAGCAAGACAGGACAGAAGATCAAAAAAGGAAGAGCCAGGAAGACAATGAGGAATATGCATATGGTGGACACTGAGGCTTTCTACCATCTGTAGAAAGATGATTGTGTTTTAGAAGTAAGAGGCAACTTCAAATGCTTTTTTCCATAATTTATATGTTCAAGCTGTTATGTTCCTTTTCCTCAGAAACTACCCAGTGCAAATGCATGAAATTTTCAGAGCTTCAGTATAACGCATGCCTCTTGAATGTCCTCTAAAATCGATTTAAAAAGAATCTTACCTGCTGATATATGGTTCATAACCCACTCTAAAATCAAGAGCAAAAACAGTCCAAAATTGAAAAAATTAATAATTTAAAAAATATACATCCTACATCAAAGGGGCTAGTGATCAGGACTTTAAAAGGCAAGATAAGAAAACAACATGAAAACCAAAGGAATTGCTCCATGGGTTACAGAGGAAAAGGAATATGTATTTTCAAATTCCAAACAAAGAAAAATGTTGAAAATTTTGATAAACCTTTGCAATATTTTTATTTAACATTTATTTTTAAATAGTGTATTATACACTTGTTATGCATATAAAATTTCAAAGAGTTATAATTAAAACTGAGATTACAGGAATTATTTTAATATATTCCTGCTTTTTGGGTTACATCCCCCCTTAAAAGGAAATATTTGATGGTCCTGTTAATTTAGGGGTGAAAACCATGTTAAATTCCGTTCATTAAACGGAAATCATGTTACTCAGACAATGGAAATAAAAATACGCATTTGAACAGAAAATTTCCAAGTTCCAGAATGTAGTGTTTAGAAAATTTTCAGGCACCCCATGAAAGTCTACCTTGTCTGCTGTAACAGTTCATTCTGAAGCTAACAAGGAATAGGCAAATAGATCTTCATTCTTTTGTTCTCCAACTTACATGTTAGAATGTATGGCTAATTGCCTGTTTACTGTTGTCCAAGCTTTTCCCACTTCTCACTTTAATGAGCTGTTTATCAAAAAATACATGTCTTGGTCCTTGTCAATCAGCTTAGAATTGAGCTTTTAACTGTGCACTTGTAAACTTACATTACTGACACAGTTTGGCAGTAGTCAGTATGGCTTTGAAAGCAAGAGTTGTGCCCGATCTTAACATGAGAGTAAAAGTGATTCATACTAGTGAATGAGATCAAGTGAGTGTAATGCAGATCATGAAGATGTTCAACGTAGGTAAAACTCAAGTGTACAAGACTTTAACGAAGAAAACAGTAATTTTGAAGTGATGGGAAAACTGAGCTAATAGAAAAATATAGAGTGAGAAAACTGAAAACCAAGACATTCATGAAATAATGTGGGAGCAGCTTGTTAGCGTTTTGCATCGCATTTTGGGTCCTAGGTTACAGGAATATGCTAAAAAGGTGGCTGAAAACTAGGTAAGACTGAATTCAAAGCATCCAATGGATGACTGGAGAGTTTCCACAAAAGATTAAACCAACTTTATGGTAAATCAAATGACGTCAGTAGTGAGACCACTGCCGAATGGGTTTCTAAACTACCTTACATAATCGAAGGATACAAACCTGCAAACATAGCTAACTGCAACAAGGCAGGACTATTTTTCCGTGCGTAACTGAATAAACCATCGTGTTCGAAAGGTGAGAAGTGTTTGGGAGGAAAACTGTCCAAGGAAATACACTGTTTTTTATGTGGTTTTATGTCAGGTGAAATGGAGAAACCCTTCATGATCGGTAAGGATGCTTTAAAAACATTGACCTAAGGAACCTACCTGTTGATTGAAGACCCAAAAAAAGGGCACAGATGACATCACGGATCATGAAAGATTGGTTAACAGCATTTAATGGAAGAATGAAAAGGCAAAACCAGCATGTTTCGCTATTTCTATTTCTTTGATAATACAACATGTCAACCCTACATCAAACTTTTCCAACGTATGACTTGCTTGGTTCCCTCCAAACATCACAAGTTCGTCGCCATAAGACCTATCTGTGTCGGTGCGACGTAAAGCCCCTAGCAAAAAAAAAAAAAAAAAAAAAAAAAAAAAAAAAAAAAAAAAAAAAAAAAAAAAAAAAAAAAAAAAAAACATCACAAGTGTTACTCAGCCAATGGACTGGGGCATCATTCAGAATGTTAAAGCGCATTATTGTAAACTGATAATGCAATCATTGCTCGCTAACATGAATTCTATGTCATTTGTCTCTGAATTAGCTAAAAGTGTCTCGGTGCTAGATGTGGTATGATATTTTGGATAAGCCAAGGTGTAAAGAAGTTATTACAAGAAACAGTGAAAAAGTGTTTTGGAAAGGCAGAGTTTCCAACAAGGAAAGTTATTAATAGTGAGGAAAATGAGGATGAACAGCAAGAATTACAAAACAACATTAATGAAGCTGCTTTCAATTACAATGCCGAGGACAATGTAAATATAGACAGTGAGCCGCACACCAAAACACAATGGATATAGATAGCTTAATTCAATTTTTTAATGGAAAGTCAGAAAGGACCATCAGAGGTGGAAGAAGAAGAAGAAGAAGAAGAAGAAGAAGAAGATGATGATGATGATGATGATGATGATGATGGCACTGAGTTGGAAGATAAGTGTAGGTTAAAGACCTATCAAGATGCTGTCGAGAGTTTCAAATGGTGAAATGATTCTGATATGCTTGGTGTGGTTTCTCACGCTAAAATGTTTGTGAAAAGTCGAGCAGCTAAGCAGCAATGTGTGCAGAAAACTCTACTTGACTGTTGGAAAAATAAATTAATCATGTGTACAGTGATTTTTTTCCTGTTCATTGTAAGTTTTGCTTGTATGGTACTTTATTAATGCAGAGCAGAAAAATGTAAGTACAACACTGAATAAGGTATGTATTCCATTTTATTTTTCTCAGTATGTCCATTGCATGCACATTCAAGGTTTAATTATTTTAACACAGGCCTACCTCCTTTAACCAGAAACCTATCTTTAAGGAAAAAATTTGCGAGTCCCATTCGATTCTGCTGAAGACAGATTTTACTGTATAAAACATTTATGCTTGAAATCTAGCATTGTTTGAAGAAATCGCTAAGGGCTCTTCACATCCAGAAAACTGAGAATCAGGATAATCAAGTTTCTACTGTGCATTTGAAACCCTGTAACACACACTACTGAATGTCACCAATAGCTGACATTTTATGTGAACTGGTGGCAAGTTAACAATGCACACAAAAGTTTGTGTGCTAGAAAAATAGGGCCAAGATGAAAGCTGAAACAGGAAATTGGAGCTCTCCATGGTAGAAAGTTGCATCAGTGTCATGTGGTTCTAAGACAAGTGTTAGGTGATAGGGCTTTGCCATATCAAACTGCAGACACCTTCAAATAAAGAACCATAGCAACTGTTGAACTGTCACAGAGTGGACATTCCATGTCTGCTTACGTAGAGGTGTCTGTAGCCATTATCAAAAACTGCTGAATAGAAGACGGACATTGGAACAGTGTAGAAATTATACATACAGGTATTTCAGGGTTGACAGTGTTCTGAATTTTAGAACAGGCCTTACAGATGCACAAGATTTGTGCTCATTTTGTCCAAAAACAATGATTTCAATTTACTTATCTTTTAACTGCCCCTTACCATTAGCTCCTGCATCAAACCCAATTTAGTGCTGGCCCGGAGAAGCACATTCCAGTGACCTTCAGATGCATAAAGTGGATCTACATTGTTGCTGCTTTATCGGAAGATATAACACAGATGCCACGACTTACGAAACAACCCTCATATATACTCCTATCCCTTGTATCATTTCTTACAAAACAGAAACAGTAAGAAAAGGGAAGAAAATTCAAACTGAAATTTAAAGTCACAAAAAACTCCTTAAAGTGGAATAATGGACAAGACAAGAACACAAGAGTCCTCTGAAAGAAAGAAAAAACAAATCAGGTTAACAAAGTGAAACCAGATGTTCTCAACATCAGCAAAAAAACTTCATTCATACATTACTACATGACTGCAAGTATCTGCAATGAGTTTAACTTAATTATGTGATATCTCATATAAGTAAAACTATAATTTCTGACAACACATTGTAACTAACCATACAGCAACTCTCATAATTACGCTAACATTATACATTAAATAATGTATTAAAAACAACATGAATATTTAAGAACAATTATATTCAAAAAGTTATTGTCATTAAAGTGATCTTCCAACCATAATAGGAGTTGCATTATGATGTAATCAATTTATTGCCCATTTAATTCTATTCCTTCATCAGATTTTGATGCAGATTCTTGAAGAGCAGGGTTTACAACTGCTAAGGAGTAGTCGCAAATAAACATATTTCAATTCTGATTAAACTCCAGCTTCAAGAGACTTCCGTGTTAAAGAGGTTCCAAAAGCAAAAAAGGACAGAAGTTAAGGATGTCTTCTATACAGAACTAAGTAGCCATAGTGTATCGTAAGTTTGATCTTTAACTCAAGATCTCAACTTTTCTGGTTCAGTCCCAATAGGAACGAAATGGCGTATCGCTTTTAGTGCTGGGAGTGTCTGAGGATTAGTTCGGCACGCCAGATGCAGGTCTTTTGATTTGACGCCTGTAGGTGACCTGTGCGTCATGATGAGGACGAAATGATGACGAAACCCCATGCCAGTGAAATTAATCAATTATGGTTAAAATTTCCGACCCTGCCGGAAATCAAACTCGGGACCCCTGTGACCAAAGGCCAGCACGCTAACCATTTAGCCATGGAGCCGGACAATCCCAATATAGGTAACCTATTACTGAACGATGGGCAATAAAATCTTGAAACTTTGTATATCATAACTGTCAGCATGTTAAAGACCTCTCATGGGCATCCATTAAAATTAAATCAGCCTAAGAAACTGTCCATTGAACTTCTGCTTCACTGTCACATGGCAGAATAATCAGAACTTCAAAATTAGTATGCAGGTCACTTAAGACGCATCCTTTTTAAAGGTCTTTAGTCCAGCAGCTGGGACTAATTATTTTACTATTATTCAGAATTAGAAGAAACACTAAGGCTACATAAAATGAACCATTTAGTCATTTCTAAAAAAAAAATAACAATGATCACAATTATACTGGTTTATGATGAGTTGAAAAAAATATGAACAGTCAATTGCATTCTTATTCAATATCTTACTGTATTTAAAGTAACCTTCTTTCCAACTATAATCACAAAAATGTTAAATATCACCAAAACTATTAATATTTTTAACTTAGGAGCTTGGAGCATATTTGTTCCATACTCGGATGAGTGAATTGTCTGGTAACAGATTTTAATGTGATATCTGAACTGTTGTACATGCTGTATTTGCATTAAAAGAGGGTATGACTGGGAAGGTCATAGTTTTTCAGTACAGCAACATCCCATACTTTGCAGATGAAATGGCAACCTAGATTGATACAATCCAAGGATGATTAATAGGGTATTTGAATCCATGTGTTCTAAACTCATGGGTATAATGCTACACTGGCTAGCTCTCATAAACAAAAAGTAATATAAGTTTTATGGATTGATGATCTTTAAATAATATAAAAAAAATACACTGCATATGAGTTTTAACAATGATTCAGCAAGCAGTTCACCACAATTATTCTCAGAATAATATTCTTGTTTATGTAGCCTGTGTGGGTAAATGATTAAAGCATAATTAACTTATGCCGGCTTAAGCCCAAAAAGCCTGTATCATGTTTATAAGTACAGGCTGCGGAAGTATCAATGGTAACAAATTTTTTATCTGACTGAGCTAATCATCCAAGCTTGAACCCATTAAGGAAACTGATGTCCTTCAAAAGAACATTACCATCTTCAATCCAATTGTAGGTAACAAAGGAATGTTTGATCTTATACATGATCTCTTTAGCAATACCCTTTAGATCTACAGTAACCTTCTACGCTCTAAAGCAAATCAAGACACAAGACCAGTATCAAGAACACTTTATAAAAATAGTTTAAAGCCTGATAATTTTTGAAGCATTTTAAATAAACAAGCCATACAAACACAGTATTGGAAATGTACTCAAGATGTGGAAAGCAAGAAAGAAAAGTAAAGAAAGAAAATCAGATTAAATATTTACCTTATTAGAAAAGATTTTGGAGCATGACTAACTAAAATAGCCCTATTCCAAATTGAATTAAGCTGAAAATATTGGACTCATTCAGAATTCAAAACTTACACCATTACCATTACACAAGAATAACTTAACTCAGGAAGAGAGGTACACCTTTATGAGTCAAAAACTGGCATTTTTCAAATAAATCTCTGCTATAGAATACTAGCTATTGTGTATTCATCATCGACAAGTTAGATTATTATGACCACCGGGCGAGTTGGCCGTGCGCGTTGAGGCGCGCGGCTGTGAGCTTGCATCCGGGAGATAGTAGGTTCGAATCCCACTATCGGCAGCCCTGAAGATGGTTTTCCGTGGTTTCCCATTTTCACACCAGGCAAATGCTGGGGCTGTAACTTAAGGCCACGGCCGCTTCCTTCCAACTCCTAGGCCTTTCCTATCCCATCGTCGCCATAAGACCTATCTGTTTAGTAGATTATTATGATTGCACCAAAAATTACACCTAAAGAACAAGAGTGGTACCAGAAGAGACGAGACACATTATTGTTGATACGTTTTAAGGGATTAGGACATTGTAGATCATCTCATTTCATTTTCTTTTGGTTCAGGTTCTTGAATGATCGTTCTTTCATGTTTTTCTTCTCATTTCTATTGTAATATTCATTATCTTCCTGATCAATAAAGGCTAATGACTATGTGGTATTACACCTTATAAAAACAATCATGACAATAACCACAACAGTCCCTAGTTAGTTTGTTACTATGACTGAAAAAGATTTCCACATTGGTGATATTATGCATTTCTTTTAGCTTATGGCTTTTAGTGCTGGGAGTGTCTGAAGGAATGTCTGACTTGCCTAGTGCACGTGTTTTAACCTGATGTCCATAGTTCTGCTCAAGGCATAACGTCACCATTCAACGGATAAATCACCATCAACAGCATCCATATGAACGCTGTGGAGATGTTTGGATTTTAACACGCAATCTAGTGATTATAAATTGTTTACTCTTCAGGCCAAAATGGTGAAATGTTTTTCCGCCAACAAGTTTCAAACCAGCTAACCATGTTGTAAGACCATACAGACTTGATGCCTTACCGATCATGGCCACCAGGTGGGCTATCCTGATGGACTTGGTAAATCTGAATTCATGAATATCTCCATTACTGGTGCTCAAACAGTAAAATGTATCCAATATAAATGATTGAAAACTGTTTTTTCCATAGTTTATGTACGGAACAATATTTCTGGACATATATAAAAGTCACACCTGTCCTCTTTAATACCTTTCTAGAACAGCCTGAACCTTGACATGGTAGCATACTAGCAGTCTGTTTTGGTGTCAGTGAGTAAAAAGCCATTGCTGAGCGACTCCTGCTGGGAATTTTCATGTTATAACTGTTGTATGAAGTAACTTTCTTTGTGTTTCTATTCTTGTGAATAACCTCTCTTTATTGAATAAAATATTTATTTCATTATGAATATAGGGAATAAAATACTTAGTAATTTATTTATTTATTTATGCATAACTTCCCTCGCCGATCATGGCGCCTTTTCTCTGATTGTCTTTGGAAGAAGTCAACAATACCATGCGAAAGACTATAAAACTCAGTATTTCTGAAAGAAGTGTTAAAAACTTCTGTGTTTGGAGCACATATCAGTTCTGCGTTAGGAATGTCTGAGGAATGCCAATGATAGTAACTAGGATGACTCAACCACGTGAAGTGGTCACATGCTTCAATGAAATATTGTAATATATGTACAGTAAAACCGCATTTATCCGGATCAACTGGGGCTGAAAGTTGTCCGGATTAGCAAAAGTCTGGATTAACTGATATGAAAAGAAACAATGGTGTTTTCATGAAAAAAGTATGATTTAATAACATAACGAAGTACAGTACCTGGTGTTGATGAAACAGGAAAGTTATAAATTGGTTTCCTTTGGTTTGAAGTAACTGTCTGTCTGTCTTTATAGCTTGTTTCACATTTCCTTTACAAGTGTATCATTTTGATTACAATATGCAGGTATTTCCTCATTTTCACTCTGCTGAACAAAATCAATTACACAATTAAGATGTTGTTTAAACTCACTTAATTTCATTTTTTGTTGTGAACTGATATCACTCTCCTCACCACCCAGCTCCATGCTTAAATGGTTAGAGTGATAGCCTTTGGTCACAGGGGTCTTGGGTTTGATTCCCGGCAGGGCCGGGAATTTTAACCATCATTGGTTAATTTCTCTGGCACAGGGGCTGGGTGTATGCGTTTTCTTCATCATCATTACATCCTCAAATGACGCGCAGGTCGCCTACGAGCGTCAAATCGAAAGACCTGAACCTGGCGAGCCGACCATGTCCTTGGACACTCCCGGCACTAAAAGCCATATGCCATTTCATTTCATTTACTCTCCTCACCTTCAGATGCACTATCACTATCTTCAATCTAGCTTACACTATCCATAATTTCATCTTCATTCATTACTTCATCGTTGCTGAGCCAGTCCTCAATCTCTTCTTCTGTGATGGATTTCTCACCATGTTTTGTTAATGCTTCGTGATAGTCCTTGATTTCAATTTCACTGTTGAGTTCAACATTGTTGTCGTGTAGGCCTAAGAGTTTGTTCCATGCATTGGACAGTGTAGATGACCTATGTCGTTCACTGCTGATGCGAAATTAAAGATCATTGACCTGAAGTTATATGATTTTATATTTTGTAGAGTTGTGTATACAGACCTCCTCAAGGGCCGAACCAGCGGAATGTCAGATAATCGGCCCGGCGGACTGTCAGATAATCGGCAGCCGGGAGTCGAACCCAGAGTATCGGGAAAGGAACAACTCAGTATAGGAACATTAAGTTGTAATAAGATTTACATTGTAATGGCATGCAATTATATTTAATGCTATTATATTTTATGAATTCAGTAATGAAGGAAACTATTCTAGTGAGCTTGCTCCACATGTTTACGAGCATGGATGTTTGTTATTGAGAAACCAGTGTAAGTAGGCTGACAAAGGGATCAAAGACAGTATTCCCAGTGTAGGGATTTTCCAGCCAAGACAGAAGTAACAGTGCAGAGTAAAAGATGGAAATTTTAGTGTCCTGATGACCATCAGATTGCATCACTTAGCAGGGTAAATGGCTTGGAAATGCCCAAAACCCAGCCCCTAAAGTAGTGGAAAGGGACTGACCTTTGCTTTACTGTGGGTGGATAAAAACACAAATTCAAGATGGCAGAGGGGGATTCTCGACAGTGAACTTGCATACAGTTGTACATAAGATGCCGCAAGGCAGGGCTGAAATGCGCGGAAAGTTAGAGATTAGTGGACAAGCTCTTGTCGAGACAATATAGTGATAATTTGTACATATTGCATATAGCCTAGTTATCGTCATTATTTTATAATAAAGGGCAGCATTTTTGTACTTCATGTTGTTATTTTGGGAGTTCCGGGCCCAAGTACGTACCTAATTACCTCCCTACAGGACCACTTGGCAGGAAGGACAGTACATTAACATATAACAGTCGGTGACCAACCACAAGAACGTCTCACAGGACAGGTAGGTCACGACAGTGTGTTTTCTGCACGTTTGGCTACACCATCAACTTTGTAGACTTTGTAGACTTCAGACAGGAGTCTCTTTCTGTAAAACCTCTTTGCAGTGTATATCATTACCTGGTCCATCAATTGGATTAGCAAATGTTAGGTGGCAAGAATAGACATTTAAACTTTCCATCTTACTATGCAGGTTTATTGTGTCAGGATGAGCAGGTGCATTATCCAACAAAATTATGGCTTTTACCTCACTTTGGGATTTATCTTAATGGTGACTTATTTCAGGCATGGTGTAGTTGAGGAAACAATCTGATATGATTTCTGAAGTAAACCATGAATTTTTGGAGTTGAAATAATGCACAGGCAAGGAGGACGACATATTTTTAATGGCCCTTGGTTTTTTACTTTTTTCCCAACAATCACAGGTTTCAACATGTGACTCTCATTGGCACTGGCACCCAACAATGCAAAAACACGTTCTTTATTTGTTTATTTTCCTTCCAGGTGTGTTTTTTAATGACTTTGAGGCTTGAGTATTCTCAGGCAAGGCACGTCAAAACAGGCCAGTTTAATCGGCATTGTAAACCTGGCACAACTCTAAACCCTTTTCTTTTATGAGGGTGTGAGGTTTTTCTCTGAATGGTTCAACAGCTCCTGCATCTGCACTTAATATTTCCTGGGACATCTTTTTGTTTACAATGTTGTGATGTTTGCAAAATCTCAATAGCCAACCAGAGCTAGCTGAAAATCCATCCACGCCAAGTTGTTTTGTCAGACGTTGGGCTGCAGCCTGAATTTCTACACCTCTCACTGTTATTCCACTTGCACAAAATTGTTCGTATCACTTGTACATTGTTTGATCTAACTTTTGTTCTGCTGATTGTTGCATTCGTTTCATCTGACACGTTTCTTTATTCACATTACATTTCAATGCAAATGACTGTAATTCACTTTTTTTTTCTTCCGTATGTTGGAAACTGTTTGTTTGGCAATCCCAAATTCCACACATACACATATACTTCTAAATGTTCAATAACTCTCAACTTTTAATGTAAAAGAGCTTTGTGCTTACATTTTCACAACGTTATTAGTGATTTCCTAAGCGACATTGTGAACTAGTCAAGTGTTAACTGAACAACTGAGTTGAAGTCGAACTACAGTAGCAGGTAGAAAGGCTCCTCGACCCCGTCTTTAAGCGGTGGTGTGGATGACAGTCAGTCCACAGGGCAACAACCCTCATTAAAGACCACTGCATCACAGCGGTAACACAGACAAATGCATTTTTCTATCTCTTTCTTTTCAAGCTGCCATTACCTGCCAGTGATCGATAAATGAAGGAGATCTGTTTTGAGAAATATGCTATACGAACAAAAGACAACCAATCTTGACTGATTTGGTGTGAGACATCATCTTTGTGATTTCATTGTACAGCAGCCTACTTTCCAGCCATCACTTCTCTGTAATTCATTGTAGAATTGTGTGTTTTACTTTTTTTTTTTTACTTATATTACTGGATTTTTTTAAGCCTGTCCGAATTAAGCAATATCCAGATTAAAGGGGTCCAGATAAACGCGGTTTTACTGTACTGTGTTTTAATGTCATGAAGTCCAACATCAAATTTTGTTGTAATAATGATATGGACACTGGGAGTATGGAAGGGAGATGGTGATGACATTCCTTAATTTGGAAAAGGCTTATTATAGTGTACCCTGAGCAAATGTATGTAAAGTAATGCAGTGGGAAGGATTTTGAAAACAAATTATAGAATATGTGCAAGCAATGTACAATTGTTGCAGCAGTGTTCAGACATACGTGGGGAGAACAGAGTAGTTTTAAAATAAAACTGGACTATGACAAGGAAGTGTGCTGTCACCACTGTTATTCATAATGGCTATCGACAAAATTGTGAAGGAGGCAAAGGTAAAATATGGGGACAGGGAGCTGAAGGTAATGCTGTCTGCAGATGATACTGTGGTGTGGGAAGCACATTTTATAAGAAGTACAAGGGCAACTCTACATATTGGTGTGAGATTATTCAAAATTATGGAATAAAAATTAGTGTGGAAAAGACAATGGTACTGAATAGACGAGAAGGGGAAGGGAGAGGAATGATAAAAATAAAGGGACAAAAGCTTGTACTGTAATTGTGGCAAAATTCAAGTACTTGGGAAGCAAACTAATGCAGGATGCAAGGTTGGACATCGAGATCAGTAAAACAATTCAACAGGGAAATGTATTCTATCAGAGTGTGAGAACCTTGTGTAGAGGAAGTACCAATGCATAATTTTTTTAAAATTATTATTTTGCTTTACGTTGCACCGACTCAGATAGGTCTTATGGCGACGATGGGATGGGAAAGGCCTAGGAATGGGAAGGAAGTGGCCGTGGCCTTAATTAAGGTACAGCCCCAGCATTTGCCTGGTGTGAAAATGGGAAACGATGGAAAACCATCTTCAGGGCTGCCGACAGTGGGATTTGAACCCACTATCTCCCGGATGCAAGCTCACAGCTACACGCTCCTAACCGCACGGCCAACTCGCCTGGTCCAATGCATAAAGAAGTGAGGTATAAGATGTATTAATGCCCAAAACGGACATATGCCGCAGAGACCTGGACAATGACAAAATGTCAGGAGAAAACAACCAGGCCAGTGAAATGAAATTTTTAAGAAGAATGACAGGAAAGACAAGAAAGGACAGAGTTAAGGATATCAGAGTGAAAAAGATTTTCAACAGAATGCAGAGGGATGGTTTGGAAATGTTAAGAGGAGAGAAGAGGGAAGGATGCCAAAGCGAATGATGGAAACCCAGATAGCATGGAGGGCAAGAGGGAGACCCTGACTATGGTGGTTGAAAATGATCAAGAACAGGATAATTAGAAGAAACCTGGATTGCAACACAGTTCAAGAGGAACAATTGTGATCAGATAGACAAAGATGGAAAGGTGCCATAAACATCCCAATCTGGTGGGAAAATGGATTTGGAATGACATGGACATAACAGTGCAAATTATGCATCCATTATATTATGTTAATGATTTTGGTAATACAAAACAAAGTGTGTACAATATCCAGAAAAAATATATATTTCTAAATGTAGCATAGACGTCTAATGTAACTTTTTCTAAACTTTTATAGGCAGGTCAGACAGATCCAGTGTGATCATTCATGTCCTAAAAATAAGTGTAATCTCTGCAAGGTTAATTTATACATTCACTGTAGTATTCTGGATGCTTGTGGTCATCTGTAATTTCAGGCAGATTAATACCAAATGTAAAACAAGACAATTAAGATAGAAATATAATTTCTGAAGAGCAACTAGATAGATCCTGGAGCATGATGTTGATATAAGCCTTTCAACCATTTTAGCAAAAGAATCATGTAAATATTCAATGGATTATAGTATTTATAGCACAAATCCCATTTCAATGCAAAAATTAATGTATCTATTTAGCTCATGGCTCTAATGACCAATCCAGTATAAGAATATCAGGAACTTCTACCAATCAACAACTGTCTATTGCCACAGCATTATCTTTTTTGTATTATCATTTTCGTATTATCGCATGTACGTGCACTTATTTTTTGTATAAATTCAGCAGAATAGCACATCCGAACATCTTTAAAACTTCTTTGCTCTAATATCATGCTTCAGTTGTTCTTAATAATACATTTACATATTGTGTTTTCCTGACGAAGCCAGCAGCTGACATATTTGCCGACTGCAGCCCAAAGAGTCTAAATGCAAATATAAAACAATTCTGTACTGAAAGTTTTATTCTCCACATAAGTTATGAATACCTATGTATTTGATTTTTTTTTTTTAATGTATGCACTTTTATGATCACTGCTTATTTAATTTTGTAGTTCTGAACATGAATGTAAGCTCACTGGCCAAAAAATTAGTTACTCTAATGCACATGTACAGATGGATCATTAAGCCTGTACAGACAGCACAGCGAACGATTCCTGTGCTCAACAGCATGCACACTGGCTCTACGTATGCATAAGGAGATAGCAATCAGTGAGACACTGATATTTCAAGCGGACAGTGTACGCCAATATGGGTAGATGTAAGAATGTGACAGAGTGGCATAAAGGGGCAATCATGTTTGGCTGTGCCCATGGCCATACTACGGTGTGTGAAGTCACTGGATTTATTGGTCTTTTGGAGTGGACTGTTCAACATGTCTACAAGCAATGGTGTACTACATGTGGTCACAAATCATGACATCAGAACTGCGGTCGGAAAAAGATCCTGACTGAGAGGGACTAGAGACATTTTTCATGGCTTGTGAATCCAAATTGCTTCCAAATCGGACAGGAATTGTTGCAATCAACAAAAGAAGGTCCATCCCAAGCTGTTAGCAAGAGAATACTGCAACGTTAACAGCATGCAATGAGCATTTGTTTTCAGTCACTTCGCAAGAGGCATGTTTATTTAAACATTCTGGATGATCAGGTGTTTCCTTTCAGTCAACATATGCATGATGAGTATGCTACTGATACGCTGATTTTTCAAGATAACAACAGCAAACTTCATCGGGCTGGATGCATCTGTTACTGCTTTTATGAACACTCTCCCACCACATTACATCTCAATTGGCTTGTAAAAACACCTGACTTGAACCCCATTGAAAATCTGTGCGACATGTTGGCACAGTGGGTAAAACACAGAAACCAACATCCCCGCAATTTGGTGCAATTAAGCAATCAAATCATCAGCGAGTGACTTAACCTGGATGCGAAGTACCTGCACAACCCTGTAGACTCACTTCTTAACCGAATCCAGGCGGTTATCTAGTCCAGAGGCGGAGTTACACGATATTAAATGATTCTTGTAATGATTTCTCCAGGGGTGACCAATATTTATGTTAGGCGTGTAAGTACCATTTCTAGCTTCTGAGCTATAAAATATTTCATTTTTACTCAATTTAAGTTAGTGAAAGGTGTACCTCCTCCTTAAAAGAGAAATTAGTCTCATTTAAACAATGTCAGAAAAATAATTTATATCAAATGCTGACTGTGTTAACTAGGGTGCTCTGGTCAAATTTGAACATCACATTAAGCTCCACAATGTTTTTAACATTCCACAATACATTGCCATCCTACAATCCTACAGGCGTCAAGTTTAACTTGGCAAGATACAGGAGTCCAGCTACCTGTTGAATATACATTAATAGTACTAACACTACATAAATATTTTCATAATAAAATAAATCTTTCACATTAAAACTAATAAATGCTTTGTGAACCTTAACTAGAATAAAAATCATTACATAAAAAACAAAAGACATGATTGTTTCACATGAATATTCCTAAAAAAACACATAACACATTTTATACCTTGTCATTTCTCTTCAAATTCTGCAAGTTCAACAAGTCCATTTAAGATACCCTGATTAGAATTACAAATTATTCTTCAGTTATGTGATAATTACTCTGGGGCCAGAGAAAAGTGCTACGAGAAAATATATACATTTTTAATTGTTATAGATGTAAAATTTATATGAACTTAATTTTCACTTTGGGTACAGGGCTCAAAATGGAAATGTTAAACATTTTTCTCCCTCAATGAACATGGTGAAGGGGCTCAAGTATATTGAAAAGAAACCTTAATTATAGAATATGGTTCATGCGTTATGAAGAAACAGGTACAATTTGGTAACTGAAACTATTGTAAATACATCTTACCGTTAAAGTTGTTCAAATAGAGCATTTTATACATTTGTTTGTGTAAGTCTAAGAGCATAAAGAAATTGTGCTGTAATTAACTTACTGTCTGTAGATAACTAATGTGAAAAAATCATGTCTCTATACATGGTCAATACACATTATGACAAAAAAACACCACCATGACTTACGGAAGGCACTTATTAGATACAACTGTAGCTGCCCTCTTTACCATTTAGTTTCATATTAACATAACAGTGAATTAGATCCACTGTCATAAATCAATCAAAATTTAATTATAATCCATCCCCATACTATCACAAGGCATATACAGAAAGCATCCACATAATATACATTCAGCATGTTAAAATGTTCACATACACACAATACATACCAGGCCATACTGGAGGAGGAGGAATTCAAGATCTAGGCAAATTATCTACTGTACTTGTCAAAATGTACGCTAACAAATACATCTAAAAAACAGGGTGAGGCCAACCTAACGTACCAGGGAATACAAGGGCTACTAGAGGTCCTATATAACTACCCTGAGAGATGAGAGAAACTTTCTACTTGCCGCCAGTCAGTAGTATTTGAATACCAAAGGTGTATTACAGGGAAAATGCGATACACAAGACAACAACGTTTCTCGGTGAGATCTATTTTTTAAAGAAAAAATTGCATAAGAAATGCTTACGGGATTTTCACAGATACTATCTGAAGACTGCTTGGCCATCGAAAAGTACCATGATGTGGTTGTTTGTGAAGTAATGAGAAACAGGATCCATTTCCAATAAGAAAAAATGAGCTCTGGCTAACTTAAATTTGGAGCACCCTAAAACAGAAATTGTGCAGGAACAATCCTCGCACTTTCCAGGCTCTTGAACATCACAGGTATAACATGGAATATAAGCCAAGATGAACTGCTCTTTAAAACAAAACAAAAAAAAAAAAAAAAAAAAAAAAAAAAAAAAAGAAAAAAAAAAAGCCATTGACAGTACTGGAAAATATGACAGAAAAATTACCGGTAAACTAACCAGCCCATTAAACAGCTCCTATATAATTTTCTAAACAAGTAAAATATGATAACAACAATTATAGTAATAACAATATTAACAACAAAGCTAAAAGTAAAATTCAAATGGTGACCATTTCTAACAGCTGCTGTGAAATATAGGTAGAAATATAGACCTTCAGTACCATATAAATTATCAGTTAAATACATTATTCCAGTGCATCATGTTAAGGCTGTCCTCAGTGAGGTGGTATCGCTGTCGGTCACAGAGGACCTGCTCCAGCCAAAGAATTCTCTGACATGTTAGTTTTGCCTCTCCTTGCATAATGCAGGGAAATTCCATAAAGAAGGTATAATTACTGCAATCAAGCAGATGTTAGTTTTGGGGCACTCCATCCTAGCTTTCTGAACTCAAGGAATATTTAATTGTAAATTTATATTATTAACACAATGATGACCGGCCCCGGATATCTCCATAGTACTGTGGCCAATGGTTGATGACGGGCCGGAGATCTCCGTTTTTACGCACGGGTATCGTTTGTAGCTTGTTGTGCTATCTGTTGGCTATAATTTCAACTACTTTCAATTATATCATGGAGCAGAGGGATCGTAGATTTTAGCGTCTGTGTATTTTTTTATTGTACGATCGTTGTAGCCAAGGAAACTTCGTATATACGAGGTGTGTTCAAAAAAAGACCGAACTGTGGCTAGAAAAACTTTATTATGTAGCTTACATCATTTCACAGACTGTCCCCTTCAAAATAGTCCCCTGCACTATCAACAGCGTGTTGCCAATGTTTCTTCCACTTTTGGAATGCTTCCTGGAATGCACTTTCTTTGATGGCGCGAAGTTGCCTCGTTGCATTCTCCTTGATCTCTTCAATGTCTTGGAAACGATGTCCTTTCGAGGTGGTTTTCAATTTGGGGAATAAGAAAAAGTCTGCTGGAGCCAAGTCGGGAGAATAGGGCGGATGGGGCACAACAGGAATTTGGTGGGAGAGGCATGTGCTGGCGCATTGTCATGGTGCAACATCCAGGATTTGTTTTCCCCACAGTTCAGGCCTCTTCCTGCGCACAGCATCTCTCAAATGTCGTGATGGACAATGCCTCTCCAATCAAAAAACACAATCAGCATCACCTTGATGTTTGAACGACTCATTCGTGCTTTTTTCGGTCGAGGAGAACCTTTCCCCACCCACTGTGATGATTGCCTTTTGGTTTCGACATCGTAACCGTACACCCACATCTCATCTCCAGTGTTTCCACAAATGTTTTCCCAACTTTGAAGCAGAACTTCACGCACACGCGTTGTTCTTCAATCTGTTTCATTATAGAATTCGACGAACATGTGACACACGCAATCACTTCAGAGGCTCTAACTCAACTGATAATGCAGGCAATGGAATGCGGAAAGCAGCGGTCTGTTGTCAGAAGTTGCCGCTAGGCGCGCCACAGTCACAACTCGCTCAATGTTGCGGTTTGCGCGCAATTTACAAAGTTCGGTCTTTTTTTTTGAACACACCTCGTACACGGGTATTCTTATGCGCCGAGAATCATTATAGAAGATGGCGTGCCCATGGCAACGTGCCCAATATGACGACAAACTATTTCAACATTTATATTCAGATTCATTAACTGATGTGCTACGTGGATGATGAGCACTGATAATTCTCGTAGTTTCCAGCCGACAGTAGGTGACAGGCTGCATCAAAATTCTCACTCTTTTGCACCTTGTATTTCCTTGATTATTCATGAAATTGTGGGTGAGATTATAAGTTCCAAATGGTGTAGTTTTGGAATATGAATTATTGCTGCATCTTTCTTTAAACCCTCCTGTATTTAACAAAATAATGTCGGATATGTAGAGCTATTCGCTGGAGCACCTGTGCTGATATCAACATGGCGTGGCGTATTCATTTGCCGACGGCCACCGATAATTGTGATTAATTATGTACAGACCTGTTATAATAGGTACCGAGTGACAGTGAATTAGATATTTCTAATGATTAATGGCTAACACTAAACGGGGAGTAGCCGTAGAGAGAAATACTTGCATCTTGCATATTTGAAAACAATTAGTATACGAATGGCACAAATACGGCATTCATACTACACTGTGCTTGGAAAGACTATTGAATGGAGCCACAAAATGTATTGCTTTGAAAAGTATCATAACGTACAGATTACGAAGCAACTTAGTGAGTACATGTTCCAAGTTTGAGGTCAATATCTTGAATACATTTCTAGTTACAGTGGTTTGAGTGCAGCAGTGTAATTTCTTGCTTGGAGGCTTGAGCTATCCGGTCTGCATGAGGCAGTAGCCTCCGTCGGCGCCCGTCGTCAATGTGTTAAAAAACTCCTAAGAAGGATAAAATAACTACATGTAGCAAGTGTTTTCCTCAAAGAATGTAGTTTTTTCTTCTGCTTTCCAGACCTTTCACTGTTCTTAAAACAATTATCAATCAATCACTTTGAAGATAAACACATTCGCACGTACTGACTAGCTGCCACTGCACAAGTTGCCAACATGGTTCCCACAACTCTCCAATTTCATGTTGGATGTTCTACCGATTGTGTTACAGTGGCTCTGGTAATGCTTGTTCTGCTGGAAGGGATGTGAACTGCAGGAGTGGCACAACTGCCAGCACAACTGTAGAGAATGCACTTTGCTGTAGTGTACATTTAATTCCCCTATATTAATAAAAGCTACTTTGAAAGAGAACCAATCACACTTAAGAGTCTGCCAGGCCAAGTGGCTCAAACAGAAGAGTGCAACCTTCTGACCCCAAGTTAGTGGATTTGGCCCTGGCTCACTCCAGAAGTATTTGAAGGTGCTCAAACACGCCAGCTTTGTGTCAGCAGATTTAGTGGTATGTACTGTAAAAATACTACTACAAGAAAATTCCAGGATCTTGGCATCTTTGAATACCGTTAAAGTAGTTAGTGGGATGAAAAAACAATTTTTTAAAATTATTTAATACTCTAAAACCACACCAATTGTGTTCCACACACATTGATTTATCTCTATTTTTTTTTTTATATTTCATAAAATTATGCATTTTTACAGGAGGAAAGAAAAGTGTATTTAACAACACATGAATGCAGAAAAAAGCTGCACTGCATTACTGTTGTTTGTTGTAACTCCACGGGAGATCACAGAAATATTCCAAGTTTCCGACTCCATGGCTGAATGGTCAGTATCTTGGTTCTAAGGCCTCCAGGCTCTGGGTTTGTTTCCCGGCAACATCATGGGATTTTAATCATAAGCGCTTCATTCTCTTGGCTCACGGACTGAGAGTTTGTGCTATCCCCAGCATTCTGAAATTTACACACCACACATGATGCTATTGCCCATTACAACAGCGTGCAGTTTCCCATACACATTATAACGTCTGGTTCCTTTCCTATTACTTCTTCATTTGCTCCTGCTCTAAGGGTAACTTTCCATCTGTTCTTAATCTTTTCTGATTTTGTTGGAATTACTAACTCTTTGTTCTTTACAAACCCGGAGTTCAAACTTGTGTTCCTCCCATTTTTTATTACTATTTATTATTAATCGATACGGCCACCTGTGGGCCACGTTTACACAATCTTCCTTCTGTCACGCAGACTGATACCCTTCTCTTTACACTCTCGCCAAAGATTCTTGAGTCTTTGACTTCTTCTTGCTCGTTCTTCCACTGAGATGTTCCGTGGCTTCGCATGTTGCTCTTCAGACGCATCCCTCAATCCCGCAACCTTCTTCCTAAACGATGTCCTTTCTTTTATATCCTCCTCCTTGATACCTATTTCTGCCAAGTCATTATGCACGTGTGTAAGCCATCCCGGTTGTTTTTTCCACCTTTCCTGCAGAAGAAGTATTCTGTTGGTCAATCTCTCAGGGTTCATTCTTTTGATATGTCCATAAAACGTCAGTCTCCTTTTTCTCATCACAGTCGTGATTCTTTCTACTGTCTTGTAGAGCTCCAAATTCGATCTTAACCGGAATGTGTTTGGGTCACTCGTCGACTTTCTAGGGCCTAAGATTTTTCGCAAGAATCTTCTTTCTCTTTTTTATAATTCTGTATAGTATTTTCTTTCCACAGTGTAAAGCATCCTTTATTTCCTGCATGAATGCTTCCCAGCTTTTTTTCTTTTCTTCACCAATTACTTTCTCGCAAGCTCCTTTTACTTCAGTATATCTTGCTCTGCCTAGAATACTAGACATCATAATTCCTTTGGGTGTCCTGTAATTAGCACAAAACCTTTGGTTCTATGTCCACACCAGAAACACTTTTATCTATTTAAATGGCATGAACTCAAAATATCATTTCCAAAAACATTCTAATACATTTATGGAATCTTATTGGGTCACTGAATACTGGTCAACAGCTGAACTTGGACACTTCACAAGGAGCCTGTGGTAGCTTAAGGTCAAAATGAAGTAAAAGTTTACATCAATTAATCTGCAAAATGTTTTTCATTCAAATTCCCTCAAATATTTCAGTACAAGACGTATGTTAATACAGTTCTATAATTTAAGGCTTCAGGAAGAAATGTATTTCATGTTTCAAACAGTGCACAGAATACAAATCATGACTTAACGAGAATGTCAGTGGAAGTTCAACAAACATTATCAATAATTGGATCACCCCCGCTTGACTATCGTTATTCAAACAATATTCCCTCTGTAACTTTCAAGAGCTGTATGAAAGGATGTAATAGTTTGTCAATGTAAATATATAAGAGATAATATAATTTTTTTCTTTTTGTCTCCCACTGTAGAATATTTTACATAACTTATCCCCAAGTGGTGACTTGCCATGTAGGGTTGAGATCAATCTCATGTCATTGTCAACCGAGATCTCCAAAACTGTGCAGCTTGAGCTGAAGTGCGGGAGTGTTGGACAAAACAAGGTGATGCAAGAAAGTACATTCTGGAATCTTATGTCACTTTCATTCCAGTAAAGTTTCATAACATTTGTCACTGGCCTGAAGACTTGAAACAGGTCTCATCATCCACTGTATTCTTCTATTCAGACATTACCTCAGGCTCCATTCTTTGGCACCTCATTTGGCTTAAATAAAATTATTCCAAATATACCTTCCTTTTAGAAATACTCCTACATTTCACAATCTTTTTGAAGTTCTCTGATATGATTATGTAAAGAATGTAAAAGGATATATTGAACTTTGGCTTATCTCCCTCCTCCTCCTCCTAAATGTAAGTTGAGGCCTCCCAGAACTTGATACATTAACAAATATAAAAAATAATGCATTTATCATATGAGGTATGTTAGAAACATAACAGCTTGATAGGCAACAGATATATGTAAAGATTCCTTTTCTTTTACTTTTCACTCGAAACTAGACAAGAAATCAAATTATGGCTTTTTAAATGAGCAAGAACAATGTTATGGCAGACTGCCCATTACAGCAGTTATCCTTTCTAGTACACTATTAGCATATTTGAATTAAACATAATAAATTCTTTTTGAACTTTGGATACTAAGAATGGCAAAAAATATGAAAGGTGTCATGACTTAGGTCATCAGTCCCAATATATGGCTAGTGTAGGTGTTTTGAAAACTGATCTAATCTATCTTAGAAGTGAAGCTTCCACGGTGTGAAGAATTATTTAATTTAATTTCCGGGTTGAACCGTGTTGTACTTGTCTGCACATCACGTACAGTTTGCCAATGTTTCGAATACATTGCAGTATTCTTTGTCAAGGCGACTGAAATACCCCTACTCGATCCGAGGTAATCAGTCTCCCAGGCAGAAATTTTCACTCGAAATAAAACATCAGCATTTTCACTCGAAATTTCTGCCTGGGAGACTGATTACCTCGGATTGAGTAGGGGTATTTCAGTCACCTTGACAAAGAATACTGCAATGTATTCGAAACATCGGCAAACTGTACGTGATGTGCAGACAAGTACAACACGGTTCAACCCGGAAATTAAATTAAATAATTAAATTAAGTAACTGATCTAATCTGTCTGTGAGTTTGAAATTTTTAATATGTAAATGATATTACACATAATTAAAACACCACAATAATATAGAGATGAGATGATGTTATACATAATAAAACATCGGCATACTAAACTTGAACTTCATCACTAACATTGGGCTTCGATAGGTTCTCACTGAATGTACTACATACTTCTTAATAGTAGCAATTTCAGAAGCATTCATCAACAGAAATATATAAGAGATAATACAATACAACTTTTTCCTTTCTTGTCTCCCACTGTAGAATACTTTACATAACTTATTCCCAAGTGCTGACTTGACATGTAGGGTTGAGATCAATCTCATCAGTATAATCCAAGATCTCCAAAACGATGCAGATTTCAGAAATAACATTGTTGGCTGTAACTCGATCCTAGTATATATAACTTCTTCCTGCATATATTGACCAGTTCAACCCAGTTTATGGATGTATTTACAATGACTAAATAGACCAATCCTGGCATAAAACATACTCTCACACACATCATACTGAATGGATGGAGGAGGGCGGGGTTGTAATTGAGGGAGTTTTCTTGGTTGTCGCTTGGCCTATTTATGTCCGCAGCATTCTCTTTCAAACAAGTTGACAGCGGTGGATGTAGTGTTCCGCCACAGTGAGCGGTCCACAGCACATTCTTCCCATGTCTGTATATCTATACCAGTTGTCTTCATGATGTGTTTCAGCTGGTCCTTTTTTTATTTTTTTGTTTTGCTAGTTGCTTTACGTCGCAGTGACATAGATAGGTGTTATGGAGATGCAGCTGGTCCTTAAAACGCTTAAGAGGGGCTCCATGAGGTCTATTGCCAGAGCAAAGTTCACCATACAGAATTCGGCAGGGAAGCCTGGTATCACCCATGTGGTGAACATGGCCTAACCATATCAGTTGATGAGTGATGATTGTTGTCTCAATGCTATTTAGCTGCACTTCGCCGAGAACTGCTGTGTCGGTCACATAGTCCTCTTACTTAATATTCAAGATGAATCTCATTTTCTGTTGGTGGAAGCGCTCAAGTTTTTTGATATCACGGCGATAGAGTGTCCAAGTTTCACAGCCATACAGCAGCATGGAAGTGACAACAGCTTTGTTCACCATGAGTTTGGTATGCGGCTTTAAGGTCGTTATTCATGAAGACTCTGTGCATTAACCGTCCGAACACTGCATGAGCAGCCCCAATTCCTTTATCAACGTCTTGTTCACAGGTACACTGTTTAGACAAGATGCTTCCAAGATGTGAAAAGCGATCAACCTGTTCCAGTGTTGTGTCTAAGATGGAAATACTCAACTCAGGAAGTGTTAATCCTGGGGCAGGTACCTTCGTTTTATTCGTATTAATGGCAAAACTAAAGCGATCATATGCAGTTTTAAAGCAGTTGACTGACTGTTGTAGTTCTGCAGGTGTTAGAACAGGAGATGCCGTGTCATCAGCATACTGCAGTTCTGTCACCGGGTAACCAGAGTATGTCTTTGTGAGCGAAGTCTTGCCAGACTGAAAAGGCCACCGTCAAAACGAAATTTAATCTCCATGCCTAAGTTGATTGCAGATGATTCATGCAGCATGGCAGCCATGTAGTGCAAAGAGTGAAGGAGCAAGCACAACAGCCTTGTTTCAATCCATGAGTGATTAGGAAGGAATCTGATACTGAGTTACCATGAAGAACCTGTCCAGACATGCCATCATGAAAAGCTTGAACCAATTCTACATAATGTTCAGGATATACAAAATGTCTCATTACTTTCCACATAGCAGATCTTGGTACTGAATCAAAGGCTTTTTCCAGATCGTAGAAAACTAAATACAGAGGCTGCTGTTGTTCTCTGCATTTTTTCTGGAGTTGTCTAGCACAAAAGATCATATCTGTTGTGCCTCTGGAGGTTCGGAAACCACAGTGAGACTCAGGCAAAATCCTCTCTGAGATAACTCGGAGCCGGTTTAATAGAATTATTGCAAGAATTTTACCTGCAATTGACAAAAATGATATACCACGTTAGTTCCCACATACACTACGATCACCTTTCTTTAAGAAAATGATGATGGTAGCATTCTTCAAGTCGTCAGGTACTTCTCGAGTTTCCCAAATCAAGAGGATGAGTGTGAAGCTCAGAAATAACACTATAAAAAGAAAAACAAAGAAAGAAAAAAACAAATTTGATACTGTAGAAAAGATGAATCTGCCAAAACCCTTCTGCATCATAAATGTTTCTAGATGACAGTTCCTGCAGTGTGAACAGATTCTTGTAAACACAGTGTAGCACCTTCTGTATCTGTAATATGGCATGACCTCTTTGGCAATGAGCAACCCTCTGCTTGCATAGTAGTCAGTAATGCAATAATGATGCCACACAAATGCACAGTAGTGCTGATAAGGGATTTAAAATGTAGAACAAATGTCCTTATAGTGTGAGGCCCCAGAGTAATACTAGGGGGCCTCACCGCAGCCTTATCTTATCGGGGTCATGCAGAAAGCCTTGCTTTAAATAGTATATGGAATGATAAATGATTCTATCCACTAATTAACCCCCTTGCCCCTAATACCCAAAACTGCCTGTCGAGTCTCGTTTTGTTACGGTCTTATGCAACCAAACTTTGATAACCATCTTTATCAGCCATCTAAAAGTCTTAATTGCAGCTTCTTTAAATTTTACAGTTTCTGTAAGGCTTGTATTAGCAAGTTGTAAAATCAAGAATGATTGGGAAACAAAACAAGAGTGAAAGTCCAAATATTTGTGGATGTCGATCAGCCATTTATTTTTTTACTATGGCTGTCTAGAATACAGCAGATTCTGAAAGCAAGATCAATACAAACGTGCCATGAGATCTTTAAGTAGGTAGTGAAAGTGAAGTTTTAGTGAATGATGAGATTATTGAAACTAATAACAGTGACTGGAATGGTCCCCATATATAAATTTGTATGCTCAGTTATAGGTCTCTTCAGTGCAAGTGTGTCTTTATGTTATATATTTGTATGAGGTTGGATGAATAATGATAATTTCCTTAAGTTTTGAAGTGCATTTAGCAGTTTCTGTGCTTTAGTTATGCACTGAATGTTTGCTAAGAAGGTTGTTTACATCCTTTGGACGTTATAGGTTAATGTTAACAATTTGTTTTGTTGGCATCTTGCGTTCAGTACATTACACATGTCACAACAAAGTAAAATCAGAGAATTTAACTATTCACAACTTCAGCCATCAACTTCTAATCAAAATCTTTCACCATGTCCATACTGTGGTAAATTTTACATGAAGTTAAGTGCTCATATTATAACACCTCATCAGGATAAACACAGGGAAAATCTCGTTGAGCGGCATGTAGCTTCTAATGATAATAAAAGGAGTCAAGATCATACAGACAAAAAAACTGTTGAAAGCAGTTCAATGCCAAACAGCAGTTTGATGAATGCACATATGCAACAAAGTTGAGAAATGATTCTGTCAATCCAGGAAATGTTTTACTACTTTGCTCATTCAAGATTCCTGTCCAGGTGAGTTGAATGAACTATCATGGCAATGTTTGATGTTAACAGCAAGTTACCAGATCCTAAGCACCCTTCTATGCATTGTTATGAAATGAGGAAACAAAATAGACTTTTCAAGGAATGATAGAAAATACAGTGGGTGTAGTAACCCACAACAGTAATTGAAAAGAGACAGGGGAGAAGAAAGGAAAAATTCAAGTACGAGCTTGTCCAATATCAATATTTTCATGAACATAAAAAAACAAAAACAAGTGTGTTAGGTAATTGCTGAGTACAGGAAAGAATAACTAAATCAGTAAGATACCAACTGAAGTATTGAAGGATGCAATGGAAGGAAAATGGGGATTATCCAATAATTTCTGTCTTGAACATTACAAACCTACTTTAACTGGTTCACAACAGGGTGATCTGAACAAGTCGTTCAGAATTTCTGTAACGATATACAGAAATCTCTAAATAATATGAAATCAGATTTCACACTTGGACATGACAAGATATTAGTATGGGCACTAAAATTAACAATGTTCTCCTGTAATTTCTGCACTCCTAGAAGTAACGCTTAAATGGGAAGTAGTTCCTGGATAAAATGAGGCAAGAACTATCTTAATTTATAAGGTAAGGGTGAGAGATATGACCCTGGAGGCATATTTCTGTGGGTTCCATGATAAGGCAATTAATAGAAAGGACTACCGATAGCATACCAATCTTAATGCCACTCCGTAATTTAGTTCAAGTCCTGCCAAGAGGGAACTTCACAAGATTACACAACTCTAATTCAATTTCTAATCCAATTGAGCTACAGAAAGGTATTTACCAGGGGTCACCTCAATCTCCATTTCTTTTTAATTAAACAATCGATTTCATTCTAAAGGAACTGTCAGGAAAAAAAAAAAAAACATGTGACAAATATGGCTTCGAAGTTTCAAGAGATTTAGAAAAAATTACAGTAACTGCTTTCACAGATGATACTGTTGTCATAGGACATAGAATGTCTGCAGCTCAGGAACTAGTGATGAAGGTAAAATCATTACTATAAATACCGGCTTCCAACTAAATGAAAGCAAATCAGTTTCTCTAAATGTTGAACTGGGAACACTGACTGAAAAGGACGCAAGTCTTTATATAAATAAATATTTTTTGCTCTACATTCCACATTATAAACCAACAAAGTCCAAGTCACTTTCCTTTCAGAATAAACGATGTGACTGATCTTAATATAAGAGCAAGCTATACATCCATATTACACAACTCAAATTTAAAACAATTAACCTTAAAACCTGCACCATCATGAGGTAAACTACAAAATTGTTATTAAATAGATTTTGATTTGCCAATGTTCCAAATCATCATAATTTCCATCACTTTAAAAATAAAATTTATTTGAAGATCACTACCAAAAATAGAATAATGGAAAAATATTCAAAAAGTAAGATGGTATGGATATGATGTAAAAACAGGATAACCCAGCATTTATATATAAGTATTTCAATACAACATTCTGATACCTATTCTTCAGAGGATATATCAACTCTTAGAATGCCAGAGAGCTCAAAACACTTCTACAGTGTGCTAGTGTAAATTGCCAGGAATGTAACAGCGCTCCTTATGCAAGCAGTTTTGTATATGTAAGTTGTTCAGTGGAGGCTCGTGCTGAATAATGTTGGTAGTTCTGCTCTGTGACACCCAGTCCATTGCAGTAAGTGTAATAGACAAATCTAAATTCGTATTGTATACAGGAAGTGTCAGCTGAGCTCGTGTGAATACGTCCTCCAATCCCGCGGAAACGCTTTTCTCCATGTCCTATCAGTGTGAAGTTCTCGAAAATGTACCGAATATAAATATAAATAACCGACTTGTACAAAAAACAATTAAAACTTACAAAAAATAAAGCCCCCCCTTCCGCTTATCGGGAAAAAAGTTGACTTATCGACACATTCATATTTACAAAGGTTTCGAGACCTGCATACATCTTTGGCAGCTGGCTTTCTTAATGGAGGGGGAACATCATCTGATGGTACTAGCGTTTCTGTTTTTCATTTTCATGACTACCTAACTCGGAAGAATTCACTACCATGATGGAGAAACATAGTCATGATTACTTGTAAGCCTAAGAACTCGCTCATTCGCTTCGTACGAGAGAGAATATTTTCGGTCGTTGGATAGAATTTTGCTGAAGTCCTGGTCATTTACACAAAAGATAGAAAAATATGCATACCCCAATCATAAGGTACGTTGTTTGAAGACTTAACATGGACAGTAAATTGATTTTGTGTTACTTAATCACAACCATCCTCTTTTTATCACGCATTTATCCTGTATTTGAACTTTTTGGGCTTTCTTTCTACTGAACAGAAGCATCACAACTCTACTGTAGTATGTGAGAATGTTGGCATGTAAGAATTTTAAACCATATCAATACCCACACAGTTTTAAAAATTCAAAAGTTCTCTATTTACACTGGTGAGTACAACAGCTGAGATTTCAACAGGCTCACTCGCTGCAGCGATTCTCTTACGGATGGTGGCACTGTCAAGTGTATTATTTACTAACTCTATGGTCTTGGGAATAGGCCAGACGTACTGCAAGGCATGCAGTTCATACAGAACCTTATGGGCGACTCTTAGCCACCTACCGGAAGAAAGATGTAGTTAAGTGTGCTCTCCTAATATTCTGTCGTTCACAGATCTAAACAGGGTTGCCAGATCACCAGCAGCTGTGTGGGTATCTATCTTTGGCTTGATATACACACTCAATATGAAGGATGGGATCGCTAATTGCTATATGTTACATTACTGTATATCTTTCATTGTGGTGGTTCTGCAGCTCTGCAGAACGTATTATGGAGCCGCGCCTGATGTTCTGTTTTCTCACAAATAGCTGCACAAAACAGATGGTCCAGAATCCGTGAAGCCTGTAGTTTATAAATCTACCAAAACTATTGTGCTAATCACTTAATTTACGAAGGTATGATTTTTTCACAGCATTCAATTTTCTGTACACCATGCAAGGTTGTGAGAAGGAAATGGCCTCGGCCATGCAGGGTGTGTTCGAGAACAATGACAATTTAGCCGAGTATATTAACAGAGTCTGTGCCGATGATGACTATAAAGAGTCTGATGAAGATTTAGCAGTATCAGGGTCATGTAGTAACGATACTGATGTTATTTCTGAGGCAGGAAGTGCGAGCAGCGATGACACTCCACAGTACCATAAACTTTGTGGTACTATTATTAGTGAAAGTGACAGTTTTCCTGATTTAGAGAGTTTTGCAAATGAAGACAGTTTAGGCCATGGTTGAAGCCAGTAATGATAACAATTCCCATATACATAATACAGGGGTTAGCGAAGTTTCAGTTGAAAATGACACCCGGTTCAAATCCTCCTGAATACAAGTGAAAGAAATACTATTAAGCAACTGTTGCCTCATTTGACAGCTTGAAAATGGAGACTTGTTACTGTCACAGAAATAAAAGCCTTTGACAGTATTATTGGAAATGGCTAAATTATTCTCATACTGGTTGACTAATTCACGACAAATTCCTTTACGATATAGATGTTGATTTCCATACCGAACCTGAAATATTTTTACTACTGATATTCCTTGGTTTGGTACCATGTTTTCCATGTTTTTCTGAATTTATTTTACTAGCATTCCTTTGGCCTGGTACTTATTTAAAAATGGCATTTACTTAACAAGCACCCTTGTAAATTTGTGTAGAGTAGAGATACAATACTTTTTAAATTAGAACTATAATGCCTATCCAAAGAGTAAAACAGCAGCATGTAGCTTCATTTATTCATATCCTACAGGCAAGGCATGTAGCTGTAGACTATAATATTCATTAGTATGTAATTTCAATTTTGAATTGTGTTGCTTTCTCTCAATTTTGATGTTTCACTTTTTATTTTGATAATCAGAAAAAATATTTTATATGTTGTAGTGTTAAAGTAACATAGTACATGACATTGTAAATGTGTAAAGCAACTCCTTTTCTGTGATCAGTAAAAATAACGGGGGTATTTCTTCAACAATAAGAAAGTTATAATGATTTTACTGAAACATTGCTATTTCTTAAAAGGAAGCCTAGTGTTTTTATCACATATGCCACCTATAAGCAACTGATACTAAAAGGATTAATAACACACAAATCCTCTCCTTGAGCTTTTATCCTTCCATCCTTCCAAACACTTTTTTGTTGTACTGTAGTCTCAATTATAAAACCTAACTCATAAATAAATTTTATACCCTGTCAAAGAGGCAAAACTATAATAATCATTGTTCAAGGGATCAAATCACCTACATTTCCTCTAATAATACATTTTATATTTATTGCCATTCACAGTCCAAAGTTCAATCTTATTCATTCATTTTTATGATCCCTACAGTAGATTAGCAAAACACTATCATCTTATAGATTCTTTCAATGCTATTTACATCTGGGACTAGCATATAACTTTTCACTAACCTCTCCCTCTGCCTTTAACTTTTGGCAATTTAGTTACATGTTTGCAAAGGTGAATATGAAAGAACTTGCTACAGAGACCTTAGATATATCATCACACAAAATCCACTGGCGAATTTCTCTCTGGACCTCTTCGGAGACGTACATTGTCACCTTTGCTACCATTTACTTCTGGGACCTTCTCATGCTCGATGAACTGTTCTGAGTCAGGTGGACGATTCAAGTGACCTCGAGCACGTACCATCTCCTGTTTGATTATCATCTCGTTGGTAAGGTAGGCTTCACGCCGGATGTCATCACGGAGCTTGCGGGACATGTCAGGGATACACCACTGTACTGCAGTCATCACCATACCCACCACATTCTGCAAAATAGAAAACAGGATATTCTTAACACAGTTATACAAAATTAAGCACAAAAGAGGTTTTTATTTCTGGAAAGTAAATGTAGCTCTTACTGCATGCAAATGAACTATATTTGTCTACTGTATATGCTTAACCAGCCATTTTAACAAATCTCTTTCCTAGACTTATCTCCCGTAAGTCCAACCCCTCGTCCACATTTTAGGAGACTGGCAACAGCACGAGGTAAGGGACTGCAGTATACTGTCGGAACTTAATGTGCCCTGTGACCACTACAGTAGCGACTTTGAAGGATGCATAGGAATTCTGAAATGTGATGGCCAACAGGGTCCTGGTGGAATGATAACTGGTCAATGGCTGTGAAGGCAGATAAAATTAATGTCTAATGGCCAAAGAGGCAGACGAACCAACATCCACCGACTTGTGGTTAGGCTAAGAGTTGAGTTACCTGAAAGAAAAGCTCCAACAAGTCCAGGGACAAAAGTAGGAAGTCCCTAGATGGAGTTAAGACTACAACCTGGCCAGAATATGGCGATGATAATCTGTATAAGGAATATTCTATCACTGCCAGGAAGTGAAACAAGTGTCCAAGGCTTGACATGTTGGAACCAGAAGAAAGTGTCTTGATGAACGGAATGGGATAAGATTGTCATTGAATTTGAACAAGTACACAGGAAAAGATCAAAACACAGTATGACAACTCGCACAGGACAGAACCAAGTATTGGAAATGGTTGGAAGCCCCAACGCCAATAGCTAAAAGAAAGTAGTGTTTTCTAAATTCACTACTTTTTTTTATTTTTAACAGTTTGCTTTACGTCGCACCGACACAAATACGTCTTGCGGTGATGAAAATTCATTATAGTTCTAATAAAAACTTAGAATTCAATTTTTCTACCAAAAGCAGTTTCCAAACGAGAAAGAAAAAAGGGGGGGGGGGGGGCATTGTTAAATCAGTCAAGCGCTTTGTGCTGCAAATTAAGTTATGGTATTTACTCCCAGAAGGCTAAGTGCAGTCAGTTCTTCACAGATGACCATGTAAAGTACCACCAAGAGATATGTATTTATGAATTTCTTAAAAGTGCTGATGTTCCATTTTCAAGTGCTTCTGTACCATGTACAATAACACTAGTCAACAAGGTTTTTGCCACATAGGTGAAAATGGGCAAAATTAAGTCAAGATTTATGAGCTCTTAACAGATATGAACATGAAAATGTTCCATCACCCACCATTTTCTTGTAAATCATGAAAATATGTTTAAAAACCAGCAAAAATCAAGTTAGTGAAACATGGATCTCCATAAATTCTCCAAAACCAGTTTTCATAAACAGTTCTTCTCTTTTCAGTTATGTAGGACTCAGAGCTTAATGCAAAACCTAGTTTACAATATATGTGACCTTGCTAAGAGTAAATGGATGAGTGATTTATTGCTTCAGTGCTCCAGGCAACAGACTAGCAGGAAGTGGCCAAGATGGCCCTTAATAAACATGCACATTTTTAGGTTCAGTTTAAGTTTTATCTTGCACATGAAAAGTGGTTTGATTTCAATTGGCTGTTGTGATCTTTTACTATATTTTCTCTGCAATGAGGAAATCTCATTGTGCTTGTGTAAATTCACCAAATAATTTCTGTTACGTGTGGGGGCAGTTCACTTATAAAAAAAATCTGCATTGATTTTAGACAAAAAATTTAAAACGAGCATATTTCAGTTATTTTGGCTGTTCTGTTGATGAGAAAGCTGATGTGTGCTGCATAAGGCATTATTCTAATAGATGGGTGGTGACAAAATTCACACTATGCCTTTTGCAGTGCCTATGGTTTGGTGTGAACCAACAAACCATGCAAATGACTTATTTTTGTTTAACAAAAATTTGGGAGACATTCAAAGAAAACAAAATCCAATGTTGAATATCCTAATGTTCCCTCTGTAAGAAAACCCATTCCACATGGACCTGAGTTTCCAGTTCCTACCCCACCTTCACATTTAGAAGGAACCACTTCAGTATATGAACAAGTCGATGAGCCTCAACCGTCCACTTTCTTTGATCCAGATTACAATGCAGAACCTGAAAATGAACCCTTCCTGGTTAATCAGTCCAAATTAAATTACTTACTGAGCGATATGAATCTCACAACACAGCAGGCTCAGGTGCTGGGATGCGTCTGCAACAATGGAATTTACTTGCTCCCAACACCAGATTATTATTTTTTTTTTTTTTTAGGAAGATGCATGAACAGTTTTCCAGTTACTATGCTATGAACAAGTCTCTTTGTGCATGTAAAGGTATAGATGGTTTAATGAGTGAGGTAGGATTTCAACACATCCCAGAAGAATGGAGTTTGTTTATTGACTCTTCTAAGCTAAGCCTCAAAGCTGCAACGCTCCACAACTGAAATACTAAACCACCAATACCAGTGGCACATTCAGTTGAAATGAAGCACACGAATATGACAGTTTTATTAGATATGATTAATTACAACAAGGTCAATACTATTTTGTTAGGACTACACGGGTGATTTACAAAGTACTGTTCCTTTCTATGCTTGTGGGACAGTATGGGGCACTGTAAAAGAGTGGCCTCTAAGGGAAACTATTATGCCACGACAACACAATGTCAAGTATGTTCCATTAGTAAAACTAACCACAGTGTTGCTACCTCCACTGCATATAAAATTAGGCCTAATGTAGAAATTAGCTATGGCTATGGATAAGAATGGAGAAGCCTTTGCTTACCTCAGAATCCTGTTTCCAAAACTCAGCGATTTTGGAAGCTTTTACAAGATAAAAACTTTAAAAGAAAGTTAAGTGCTAAGGAACTAGTGGCTTGGAAGGCATTTCATGGAGTAGTACTGTTCCTGGGAAACAACAAAGCAGAAAATTACTGACAGATAGTTCAGGAACTCACTGACAGTTACCAAAATCTAGGATGAAGGCTCTCCCTAAAAATTCACATTCTCCATTCACAACTGGATATTTTCCCCGAGAATTTAGGAGCTCTGAGTGACGAAAATGGAGAGAGATTCCATCAAAAGATTCAGCAGATGTAGCATAGGTATCAAAGAAGATGGGATCCCCACATTATGTGCAACTACTGTTGTTTTCAGTTAGAGAAAGTGACAGATGGTGCAAAAGGAAGTAAAACTGTAAGTGTAAAATAACTGTCGTAATTATGATTATATTTTATTATAGTTCCATATTTCAGAGTGCTACCATTACAGGTACTATTTGTGTTTAATTCTGATGCTACTGTACTTTGTTTTAGGCTCTATTTTCAAGTTTCTTAATGAGGTTAATTCAGCTGAAAAAATTAAAAAATAAATAAATAATTTTATATAATAAATTGGAAATAAAGACATTTTATGACCAGAGTGAATAGTTTTAGTAGTATATTAATGATAAGATTAGAACTGTATGCTAACATAGTGAAATATATTGTCCCTTTGGCCACAATCCAGCTCAATTCTGTCACACGAAAACATTACATGTTGTGAAGACTTTGCTGTCATTTTCGTATTCAGGAGGTTCGATTTAGTTAAAATGACCACTTTTTTGTGCATGTGGCAGACAAAACGTTGAAATTTGTTGACTAGTGTAATCATCATTCACTTGATGGTAAGTATAACTATTGTCTTCAGAGCACGTCCATGTTGTTGAGTGTTAGATGGCCAAAGGAAACCATTCTAGTACTACTAAATTGAATCCATTTACCCTCCGGGGTTGGTTTTTTCCTCCCGAACTCAGCGAGCGATACCACCTATACCACATCAAGGGGAGTGCTCTAGAGCACGAGACATTTGGTCAAGGATACAACTGGGGAGGAGGAGCAGTACCGCGAGCAGGCGGCCTCACCTGCTATGCTGAACATGGGCCTTGTGGGGAGGGGAGATTGGATAGGATAGGCAAGGAAGAGGAAAGGAAGCATCTGTGGCCTTAAGTTAGGTACCATCCCCGCATTCGCCTGGAGAAGTGGGAAATCACAGAAAAACACTTTGAGGATGACCGAGATGGAAATCGAACCCCCTCCACTCAGTTGACCTCCCATGGCTAACAAGACCCCGTTCCAGTCCTCGCACCACTTTTCAAATTTAGTGGCAGAGCCGTGAATCAAACCCGGGCCTCCAGCATCATCTGAATCATATTTTTATATATTTGTGTAGTTTTTAAGATTTTTTTTCAATTGCTTAAACTACCTGAAGATGGCCCAATAAGGGTTGAAACATATTCCGAAATTTTTTATATGACTAAATTCACCACTCAGTTTTAGTGTTTAGTCTGAGATGTATTAAAAAGGTGGACATGTCAATACAAATTCTTTTAAGAATTAACATTTAAGAATTGTAAGTCAATACAGAACTGTTTATTGTTTGTAATGAAAACATTACTTACATTTTTTAAATCTCATATACTTCGACTGGGATTTGAAGCTAACCAGCTTAGTAGGAAGTATGTAACAATGTCTCTGAACCATCATGCCTGCTATATTATGAAATACATATTACTGATGAGGGGATCATTAGCTTCAGCCAAGTCAAAAACACGCCAGCCATCATAATTTCTTGTGCCAAAAACATTGCTTGCTTCCAACATGCCCATTCAGGTCACCACAGAGAATAAGGAAGTTCTCTGGAGAGCATGCTGATATTTGATCTTGCAGCTCCAGCCAAAAGTTATCTTTCTCTTCATCCAGTTTGTGGAGCATAGGCTGAGAATATGCACAGGTGGTAGAGTGTGGTGTTTATGATAATAGACATCAAACAATCAGAGCATCGATGGACCTCAGTGACATGGTTACAGAGGTCAGCATTTACAACAATAACTACACCATTGCTGCTAGATGTCCTATTACAAATGAGCGTATATCCATCTCCAATGCCACTAGACTTCTGCCCCTTCCATTGTACTTCTTGTATGCAAGCAATGTCCACCTTGCATTGTTTCAGCAAATCTGCCAATTCACGGCTGCGCCCAGTGAAGGTACTGATGTTCAGCGATGCTACACAAAGTTGTGTTGCTATATTATCTTCTTTGAGTCCGACTCGTTGGCTGAATGGTCAGCGTACTGGCCTTCGGTTCAGAGGGTCCCGGGTTCGATTCCCGGCCGGGCCAGGGATTTTAACCTTCATTGGTTAATTCCAATGGCCCGGGGGCTGGGTGTTCGTGCTGTCCCCAACATCCCTGCAACTCACACACCACACTTAACACTATCCTCCACCACAATAACATGCAGTTACTTACGCATGGCAGATGCCGCCCACCCTCATCGGAGGGTCTGCCTTACAAGGGCTGCACTCGGCTAGAAATAGCCACACGAAATTATTATTATCTTCTTTGAGTAATTCAGTCTAATAACTAGTTTTTCCCCTACGATGAGTCTTCTCTAACTGGGTCGATCCTGTGCAGTAAGTTTTGTGTCTGCATAACTCCTGCATCCTGAGTTTACAATAAATGTCATCATGAATGTCTTTATTGGTCTTCCACAGGTACATTTCCCTGGTATTTTACCTTCCAAAATTTCCATTAACACATTCCTATGGTGAAGCCTGTGTCACATCCAAGAAAGTTGTCTGTTCCTAATCTGACTCAACAGCTGTCTCTTTTCTTGGACAATATTCAATAACTCTGTGTTGGTCTTCTCCATCCAACTTATCCATTGCAATTGACGCCAAAGCCACATCTCAAAATATCTCTTAATATCACTCTTGGTTATTGTCCAGGTCTCGGCACAATACAGTGCAACACACTAAACATAAGATTTAATTATTTTTTACATAAGATGAAGGACATTCTTTTCTGACAAAGAAGGCACCGTTTATCTCTGAAGGCTTGCTTTACTATTTGTGTTTTTATTTCAGCATGACACTGAAGGTTTTCTGTTATTATCTGGCTAAGGTATTTGAACTGTACTACTTGTTGTATAGGCTCACCACTGATCATCATGCTATATTATATCTGACAATCTTTGTAACAAGTTTAAGTAGTTAACGAAATAGGATTTAAAAGTACAGGAGTCTGCAAGAATAAAAAGTATGGGAGTGTGTAAGAATAGTGTGATGCAATATAAAGAAGGGTGACTCAGAGTGATAATTAAATTAAATTAAATTAAATTAAAATTAAATATGAAATATTAATAATTACCTGAAAAACAACAACAAATGCAAGTCGAGCTGCCAATATGTGCCAGTAGATAGGAGGTCTCTTATATTTCAGGTGAGGAGGCATTGTGTGGTTGTACCTATATTCAGCATACCTGAAGGAAAACACCAAATACTGATACAAAACTGTTCGTTCACCATTTTCATAAAGCTAAAAATCAGTTTATATTTCACAGAACCTTTTATTTAACATCTTCACCGATTGCCATCATGATAAACACAGAAAATTCATACTTTATTTCTTACACAGAAGTAGTAGAAAGGCAAACCAAAACCATAGCTGCAGAGCACTTTTTAAAGAATTCTGCAATAAGCACAAAAATTTAATAGGAGTATTCTTAAATAATGGCATTACTGCCCTACTACAGATTTCATTAACAATTACAATATCTTAATATTTCTTAAAATCCATAGCATTTGGAGGCCATTAAACAAATACTGTTACTTATTATAAGCATATTTTTAATTTGTTCAAGAACTGATCAGAATTTACACAATAGCATTATATCTGTACTTTTATAAAAAAAGGTAACTTAGATATGTCCGTGTTACAAAACTTTCAACAAGTTATTCTATATATCTATAATAATAAAAGGAAGTTTTTGTGTGTGTTTACATGATGCCCAGCCAAATCTACGGTACTCAGAGATCTTAACATTTTAGCATAAGTAGATGGATGGGGGACTAAATGCACCTTAAAGCCGGATTTTTAATTTTCACTTTCGTTGGCAAGGTATGAAAAAAAACTGTCGGAAAATGTGTGTTGGGATATGGCAATCCAAACCCCGTGGGCAGGGGCGGAAGAATAACACCCACGGTAACCCCTGCCTGTCTTAAGAAGCGACTAAAAGGGGCTCCAGAGGCTCTGAACTTTGGAGCGTGGGATGGCAACCACGGGGCCCTTAGCTGAGTCCTGGCATTGCTTCCACTTACTTGTGCCAGGCTCCTCGCTTTCATCTATTCTATCCGACCTTCCTTGGTCAACTCTTGTTCATTTTCTGACCCCGACGGTATTACGTAAGATAGGAAACTTAAAAGGGTCCAAGTGTAAATATATGCTGTAAATAAACTTATAACATATATTTGTATTGAAAAGGTGGACCCTTTTAAGTCTCCTATCTTACGTTCTCAGTTCAATACAGACAAAAAATGAAATTCTTAGATTTAAATGGTATTACGTATGGAGGCCTAGAGAGTCTTTCATTTTCATGCCCTTTGTGGCCCTTGTCTTCCTTTGACCGATACCTTCATTTTTTGAAGTGTCGGACCTCTTCCTTTTTTTCTCTCTGATTAGTGTTGTATAGAGGATGGTTGCCTAGTTATACTTCCTCTTAAAACAATAATCACCACCACCACCACCACCACCACCACCACCACCACCACTATGACAATCCAATGTGCTATCACCAGGATTAAACAGCATAGATTCACTGTCACTAGGCATAGCTAGAGAACACAAGTCAAGGAGCCATTTTAAGTCCATGGCACAGGAAGCTATTTTCGGTCTCCGGCACGAGGAAACTAGACCTTGGGTACACACAGTCAACAAATATCTTCTCGTAAAGGTAAAAGTTTTGCATAGTAAGGCATGTGAAGTTATAGCAAATTACAATATCTTAATGTTTCTTAAAATCTATAGTATTTAAATTATTTAAAGTAATTTTCTAACTGTTGGGTAGCATTCTAAGTCACCATCCATACAGTGAAGAGACCTTGCTTGTTGGTATAACAACCTCCAGTTATCTTTAACTCGCATGTTGACAGTATTTTTTTAATTTGCGAGTAGTTTAACCATTGTCAATGTACAGACTATCATGGAACTCACTACTGATACATTTTGGAGTTTAATTGTTCAAGGCCATTAGGATAATATCAGAAAAGTAGAAAAGTGGCATTTACCCAACCTACTCAGTGTGTCTGCTTCCTTGGCTGAATAGTCAGCATAGTTATCTTTGCTCTTAAGTTTCATAAATAATGTATTCAGGTAAGTTAATCTCTATTACTGTTACACTGAGATACTGATTGTTCTGATAATGTCTCATAAGTAACATTTCAACTTGGCAGCAATGATAGATCTTTCCTCGATCTGCCATATTTGGTTTCTACGAGACCAATTTTACATGACTGCACCTATTTATAATAAATTACCTACAGGGAAGCAATACTTGGGAGTGAGGCAATTGAACTCACATCTGTACAGAAGTGAGCAGTAGAAACAACCAGTCCATCACTCAGTTTAATCCACAGGATTAAAGGACAGTGTCATGGTAAGAAATATTTGTCGAACTTTGAGAAAAATTGGACAGTGAAAAGAAAAGAAGCACCGATTGCTATCTTTCTATGTTCATATGTTTATTTGTTGTACAGTGGAACCTCGATTATCCGTTCCCGGAAAATACGTTTTCCCGGAATATGCGTTCAAATTACGTGGTCCCGCGAGCATCGTAATTAAATCACGTTGTAAAAGTTCCGCATTATCCGTTCCTCGAAAAAACTATTTCCCGGATCAACCGTCCAGAAATTCCAGTCCCATCAACGCTAAATCCTCGATCAATCGTTTTTTAATAAACTGTGTCTCTCGAAAGGACGGCTATGGCATACCGGTATTTATAGATCTTGGCGTTAACGCCCCGTGTTTGCGATAATTAAAGCAAGTACCGGTACTGTACCGGTACCTACTGGAAAAGCGATCGGCGGGGAACTTAAAGGGACCATCTTAGCATCGCATTCGGGTGGTATTGTTTAGAGAATGTCGGAAAATCATAAAGCAGAGACTGGCCACAACAATTGCAAGGAGACATGGCGCATTTCGAGAGCTCTGTTTGAAGACGGAACGAGTTTCGTCAAATGTTCGCACTTATAAAACGTCCATATTATGTCCAGGGTTAGATGTTTATATGTTTACATTTTTTTCGATCGTACTGCCGAACAGGTTTTCGGCACTTTGCTCAGGGCACTGTAGAGTAACTGGGCTTTCAGGCAGGAATCGAAACTGCTCCTTCTTAACACAAATCCTGTGTTTTTTATATTATCGTACATGATTATGGTAGCGAGACCAGAACAGATGCTGCACCTTACATTTTAAAAAATAAGAAAGCCATGGGCGGTCTTGGGATTGCCTATTACTGTTTAGGTCCTAATGTAAGACTGAGAATTCTACGTTTTCGTGTTAAAATACCAAAACCCGCAGTCGTTTTATTTGCGCACATTACATTTTAAATGGTTGGTATTATTTCCAACTCGTACTGACACGTGCAGCGAGCGCGCTTTCCAGATGACCTCAAGGTCACGAATAACCGTAATTTCTAAAGTTTTCATGATATTTCTTTTATCTTTCCAATTTGACTGGATTTGTGACGCGCAGAACTGAATATAATGCATTCGAGAACTTTTAAGAATCGATACTTACATTCGAAACCATGTTTTCGAGCTCAACATAACCTTTAAAAGTCTATGTAGGCCTAATTTGCGCGGTACGAGATTTCCAGAAACTGACTACGAACTGCATACCGGAGACCAAATTACAATGAAAGATTAAGAAATGAAGGGATTTCGCCATCATTTTGGGAGCTTTTGTATCTAATGTGCTTTATTTTATTAGATGAGAGAATTAAAAAGCTACTTGTGGTTGATTGTCGTTTGGCTTGGCGTTATTAGATTTTTCGAAGAGTTTGGCTAGCCTAATCAAAGTTGCTGAACTGAAAGAAGTTTTCACGGGAAACTGACGAAGATTCCCCTGCAAAATTGAATATAAAGTATCGAGATTTTGAACTCTCGTACCGGTAATTAATGCGGTTTCGCGGTCTAACATGCCTGCCTCTCATCCAGAGGGCCCGGGTTCAATTGCGACCAGGTCAGGCAATTTTATCTGGATATACGTCTGGTTCCAGGTCCACTCAGCCTACGTGATTACCTTTAGTTGTGGAGCTATCTAATGGTGAGATGGCGACCCCGATCTACAGAGCCAGGAATATCGACCGAGAGGATTCGTTGCACTGACCATGCGCCCTCGTAATCTGCAGGCCTTCGGGCTGAGCAGCGGTCGCTTGGCAGGCAAAGTCCCAATGGGGCTGTAGTTTGGTTTGGTTTAGGAGTTTTTGTAAGATTATAATTATACATATTTCATTTTTGTGATGTTTAGCCAAATTGTTGATGGTTTTCATTCAATCCCGGATTTTCCGTTTTCCCGTGTTGTACGTTTTATTTTCATGGTCCCTCGAAAAACGGAGAATCGAGGTTTCACTGTACTTCAAAGTGTAATATTTTAAAAAGAGGATTTTTTTTGTGTGTGTTAAAATGTCTTGTTTGTTTTTGGTATGTTTTAAAGAAAAAAATAATTATTTGGTTTCGGCGATTTTATGTATAAATCAAGGGTTTTTTATAACATTTTAGACATGGTGTACTTGTACGTGTAAGGTGTGTAGGATGCTTCAAGGAAAATTTCCGGTTGCATCAGTATGGAAATTTCTCGAAGCTATGCATGGTATTTTGTCAGCAGTTTTTCTGGGCCCTCATTGGCCATAATAAAACCATTTGCTATTGGCAAATGCTAGAAATGTGGGTGCGCTCATTGGTTGTTTCGCGATTTCACCACTTCCGGTGTTTGCCACTTGGCCATAGCCAAACTCGTTTCCTCTGTCTTGTGATTCTGACCGGCAACGGGTGAAGTTGTCTACCCCACCTGATGGGTCCTCAGTCCTCGCAAGGTAAGCACGATCTCCTTCTTATTTCGGATTCTTAAGTTTCAAATGTAGCTTTAATTTAATTCTCCTTGCCTCTGGAGTTTGCCCGAAATTTCTCCCGTTCACCAAATTTAATTTAGCATGACTTAGCCCGTGTGGTTAGTCATATTCCTTTCATGTTAGAGGCACTTCCCTTTCCATTTGGTTTTGTAAAATGTTTTATATGTAAAAGTTCATTTCCTTCTTCTTTGGTTGTAAGTATATAAATGCGTAAATTTTTTCCCCCCAGGATGTGCATCTCGTAATTCTGTTTTCTCTTAATGTACTCTCGTTCGGGATGAGCTCCTTGTCCTGAAGTGTTTAAGGAAAGACTGCTTCCTGAACGGGTTCTGTTTTAAGATGTTTGTTATTTTTACCTTTTACTTCTTTCATCATGTGTTACTTTTCCACTATTATCATGTCTTAAAATGTAATCATCATTTGTGAATATTATTATTATTATTATTACTATTATTATTATGTAGGTATCATTTGCGAACATGTGTTACTTTTCTTAATTGTACTGTAATCTTATTTATCAACCTTATTATTTCAGTAAAATGTAATGCGTATATCAAATTTCGCTTCATCAGTAACGCCAATACCTTCCACCACCCCGGGGTAGAGTCCCGCCGCTTCCCACCTCCGTTCCGTTAGTTGTCATGCTGCCTTTTTTTTTTTTTTTTGCGTCGCACCGACACAGATAGGTCTTATGGAGATGATGGGATAGGAAAGGCCTAGGAATTGGAAGGAAGCGGTCGTGGCCTTAATTAAGGTACAGCCCCGGCATTTGCCTGGTGTGAAAATGGGAAACCACGGAAAACCATCTTCCAGGCTGCCGACAGTGGGGCTCGAACCCACTATCTCCTGATTACTGGATACTGGCCGCACTTAAGCGACTGCAGCTATCGAGCTCGGTGTCATGCTGCCTAAACTGATAATTACATTCTGCTGTTTTCTGCATTAATTGTGCCTATATGTTTGAAGTTATTTAATCTGGTTTAGAAATATGATTATTTCTCCATCCTCTCTTATGCAGTGAATTATTATTTTATTATTATGTTTTAATTTCTATGTTGTATAATACTGGAAAGAGTTGTATTCTACATCTCACAAATGTCTAAGATGATAGAATTTAATTTTTGAGAATTATAATTTTAATTTTCCTTCTAATGTTTAACCTACGTAAATAATAAGCCGGAATATGAAATCAGTGGTTCTTTCGATAGTTTATAGTGGTATTCTCAGACAGATGCATTAACCTGTATTAAAGTTCACTCGAAGCTACAAGCTTTTTGAGATTATGAGTCACACGCATTACCTCTGAACCACCTCCAAGAGTAGTATTTTGTTCTCTTATTTCAAGAAAATTCACTGTGCAGTATAACAAAATGAGTTAAAACATATGAAAAACACTTCAAAGTAAAACTGGTCTGGACAAAAAATTAAGTTACACTGACCAGTACAAAGTCCCTACACTCACACAGTTCACTGGTATCACCTGCCTAGCATATCATTAGGTCATTAGTAGTCACAATAGATGGTAAATGATGATGATTATCATCACCATCATCATTCATTCATTCATTCATTCATTCATTCATTCATTCATCCATCCATCTGGAAAGGAATGGATGGAGAAATTAGAGAAAGGATTAAAAATTGCAAAATCTGTCCCACTAGTAAACCTTGCCTGAATAAACATATTGGTATGTTATAATCATTTCAAGCTCAAAGACCTATGGAAAAGATATTTATAGATTACCTGAACCCATTTCCTCACAGTTATCATGATTCCAAATTTGTATTTGTATGTGTTGATAGGTTCTATCATTTCAGCTGGATATTCGCTACTGATGTTGCAAAATCTCTGACCTTATATTCCACATTATCTTTCATAATGTGAGTATGTTATCTCTTGTTCTATCTATTAGACTATTTTCCTCTACCACTATACTATAATCTTTTGGAGTTCATTTTAAATATTTACTTATTTATGTCTCTGTGATATGTTACTACTTATTTAATTAATAATTGTTTAGTTTCGCCTTGCTATTGTGTTACTTAAATATTACTTGAGTCTCCCTGTCATTCTGTAGTTGATCTAATATTTAACAGTACCGTCACAGTACACAATTATTATTACCATCATCATTATCCTCCTCCTCTCACAAATTCTTAGCCGCAATGTACATGCAGCTTACAACTGCTATAAAAAGTACTTATTTGTATGCTTCGTGTGTTTCCTAAGTCACATTTAGATGTAATTCTGAAGAAAACTAGGGAAAATATTACCAGTTGCAAGTTAATTCAGTGATCTGATAGTATCTCACCTGCACACGGAAACATTGTAGGAAGGATTTAAAGGCGCAGCTCTCACATCAAAGTCACTGGTGTTGAAATAAGCTAGTGAATGTTCCAGATATCCAACGTCTGTGTGGTTCTTGCTGACTGTCATCATATACACCAGCCTTGGGATGAAGTTAGATGAGAAAGCGATGATGAATGCCTGAAAAGAAATGAATAAATGAATGAATGAATGAATGAACCAATCAATCAATCAATCAATCAATCAATCAATCAATCATCTGTAGTTAGGCCGTCCCGGCGGCAAGGTGCTCATTTCAAACTCACTGAAGATCATTCTTTATATTAACACCTAGGTACTTACAATGATCCTCATGAGGTACTATCACCACATCAACACAGTAATTAAAACCAAGAGGACTTTTCCTCTTGGTGAAACTTACAACCTGACTTTCTATCCTGTTTACCATCATATCATTGTCTGATGTCCATCTCACAACACTGTCAAGGTCTTTTTAAAATTGCTCACAATCCTGTAACTTATTTAATACTCAATACAGTTTAACATCATCTGCAAATCCTTATCTGCAATTCAAGTTTCTTACTCATATCATTTATATATAATTATATATATGAGAAAACATAACATCCAATAATAATGCCCTATGAGATCCCCCTCTTAATCATTGCAGGATCAGACAATGTTTAGCCTACCCAAATTTTCCATTTTCTAGAAATGTAGTCACCCATTCAATCACTTTTGTCTAGTCCAAAGCCCTCCTTTTTGTCAGCAGTCTCCCATGATCTGCCCAATGAAAAGCCTTGGATAGGTCAATAGCGGTACAGTCCATTTGATCTTCTGAATAGAAAATATCTGCTATATCTTGCTGGAATCCTACAAGTTGAGTATCACTGGAATAATCTTTCCTAAACCCGAACTGCCTTTTATCAAACCAGATAGTAATTTTGCAAACATGTCTAATATAATCAGAAAGAAAGCTTACTCAGAGCTTACAAACAGCACACCTGAAATGATCCACTTTATGTTTATTACCCTTTCCCTTGCACAGTGGGGCTACTATTGCAACTCTGCACTACTCCTTCATGCAAACAGTAATCAAGTGAGTATTTCAGATATGGCACTATATCCCAACCCATTCATTGCCTTTAGTATATCCCCAGAAATCTTATCAATTCCATCTGCTTTCCTAACTTTCAACGTTTGTATAATTTTGAACAAAAAGAATGACAATACAGTAGAACCTCGTTAATTCAAAGTCGCTGGTACGCAAAAATTGGACTTCGAATTACGTGATTTTGAATTGACCGCCGCTAACTCGAAGTTCAGAAATGCCAACCCTGCTGCATCCCAAAATATTCTAACATCCTTTAAAGCATGCAATCACCTTGATTCACAGTTAAACCTTTCAAATGCCGTTGGGAAAAATATTCCTCAATGTATCCAACAAGGTGCATTTATTGAAATAATGCTCTTGGATAACACCGTACACTGTCAAACGTAACCTCACACCCAGGAAAAATAAAACACGATTCAAAGACAAGGAGTACAGTAATCTACTGTATATGCACGACGAAATTTAAGCAAATAGATTATAACCTATTTGATTTAAGTGCAGTATAAAGCACTTGCACAGGGGAGCCAACAAGGCTGTCCAAATAGGAAACACATTACACCAACAAAACAAACTTTAAAAACCCAGATATATATTGGAAACACATGACACCAACAAAACAATTTTTTTTTTTTTTTTTGCTATTGGTTTTACGTTGCACCGACACAGATAGGTCTTATGGCGACGATGGGACAGGAAAGGGCTAGGACTGGGAAGGAAGCGGCCGTGGCCTCAATTAAGGTCCAGCCCCAGCATTTGCCTGGTGTGAAAATGGGAAACCACGGAAAACCATCTTCAGGGCTGCCGACAGTGGGGTTCGAACCTACTATCTCCCGAATACTGGATACTGGCCGCACTTAAGCGACTGCCTATCGAGCTCGGTACCCAACAAAACAAACATTAAAAACTCAGACATACATTTTAAACAAATATCAAGTATAATAGATAACTATGTACAGTACGTGAATAGTTCACAAATGTTTAATGATCCAGTAGGGCTATTTGTCACACATTAGGCTTATTGCCTTTTAAAGAAAGAATGTATGAGAGGTTGCTTCATGTTTTTTTATAAACACTAGCTACGAACTGCTCCATATGGGCCATAGCCTTAATTGTAGCGTCGTCAGCATCACTAGCACTTATCACTGAATCCAACACGGCGAGAGCGGCAAGTACATCATTCTTTGACGGAATAGTTGCCGCCTGTGCCGTATCTTCGTCGTGTTCAACATCAGCTGTAGCTGCATCTCCCTCTGGCGTCACATGATCACAGCTGATCATCATGGCGGGATCCCGCTCTTCTGAAGTAGTCTCCACATGGTCTATGGTGATGTATTCGGAGAAAGTCACACCGACATCGGACTTCTGCCGTAACTCCTCCCATTCATCTTCATTGTCGTCGTCTTCTTCTTCTCCTCCTTTTTCTACTTCATTTAACGAACCAAAACCACACTTGACGAAGCAGTTCTTGATTGTCGATGAAGGAACAGAGTCCCAGGCAACTGTCACACTCCGCATTGTATCAATTACGTTCCACTTGCGTATTTCTCCCGCCGGAATATTTCTAGCAACTTCCTGGAGAAAGTAACGCACCAGTCGCTTTCTGTAGGCATGTTTCACAGATGAAATTATGCCTTGGTCTAGGGGCTGCAAGTAGCTCGTAGTGTGGCCGGCAGAAAAAGAAGGCGCACATGTTTTAAAATTAGATTATGTTTGTGTGCAGCACACTGATCCAACAACAAAAGTATTTTCCTGTCCTGGCATGCCATTTTGCGCTCAAGGCATACCAGCCACTCCTCAAAAATTTTGCCTGTCATCCAGGAATTTTTAGATGACTTACATTTGCACGGAAAGTGCTTGATGCCTTTAAAACATTGCGGCTTCTTGAACTTGCCTATGACGAGGGGAGGAAGTCTCTCACTTCCATCCGCATTGCAACACAGAAGGACTGTGACCCTATCCTTATAAGATTTCCCGCCATGGCACTTCTCTCCCTTAAAACCATAAGTCCGTTTGGGCTCAGCATTAAAAAACAATGCAGTCCCATCGGCATTGAAGATATTGTTCGGTGCATACGAATTGATTATGTGAGCCACGTTTTCTCGCCAACTATCTGCATCACTAGTGTTCACCGATTCGGCTTCTCCGCACACTGCCTGCCACGTGATATTGTGCCGTTCCTTAAAATGCTGAATCCACTCGTTCGAACACTGAAACTCAAGACCCATCTTCAGCGCCAGTTCATTCACCTTCCCCTTAATAATCTCGCCATCTACAGGGATATTGTTTGCCCGAACATGCCGAAACCACTCGACCAATTGTACTTCCAAATTGGAGTGTTTAACTCTTCGAATGCGCATTCGCTTTGCTGTATTTACACCCTGCATTTCCTGAGCTTCTATGCTCTCACAATTTTTTAAAAACGTTGAAAGTGTGGACACAGGAATTCCAAATTCTTTAGCTATTTCAGTTTTTGTCTTTTGTCCTTCATCGACCTCCCTTATAAGTTTCACTTTCTCGCTGAGTGTCTTTGAAGAATACTGATGCTTAGCCATCGCAACACAAAAAAAGGGAACACACGTGCCCTAAACTAAAATATCGTAACAATAAACTAAAACACAGTATTAATAAAATATAACAACTTCGAAGTTTATAACTGCACACTAAAACTTTAAGTAAAATGGGTAACTAGAAGAATACAAAAGAACTATGATTTCACTAGAACTTGGCAACTCTGAAGCACGCTGTAGACACACCAAACTCAAAGTGAAAGTGCGGAAAGATACACGTTCCGGACACCAAACTCAAAGCGAAAGTGCAGAAAGATGCACGTTCCGGAAGACACATTCTATCGAGACGCAGAGAATTTTTAATTCAAATTATGCCGTAAAGTATTTTTTTTAACAAATTGAAGGACAATTTCAAATTAAAAGTCTGAATTTCAATACTGGGACCGACGTTATTCTTCGAATTACGAATTATCCATATTTCGAATTAAACAATTTAAATAACATGAAAAACCGTACCTCGTGTTTCGGGGAACAAGAGATTCTTTGAATTACGCGGCATTTTGAATTAACCGATTTCGAATTATCGAGGTTCTACTGTAATAACTGTATATCATTTTGTACACACACTAAGGGTATGGAGTTGCAAGAGTTCTTAAATTCCTTAATATTTAAAAAAAATATGGCCCAAACAATATTAATTATAAACATAGGTTATGCATAATTATAATTTTCAAAATTATTCCTACAAAAAAGTTAGGTATTTAAAAATACTTGTATTAAGAGTCTGAATATATTTGTTGCTGTTAATGTTAAATGAAAATTCTATTAACTCTTTTCAGCAGAGAATATTTTGTGAACAATTATCATTACAAATTTTCAGTGACTGTACTAAAAAATTAAATGAAGAAAAGAGACTTTACGATGAAAAATGATACACATGGGCTCAGAAGTCCAGCTTATATTATCACTTCTTGTGTGTTATACTATTTGATGAGTAGATACATAACTTACATTGGTGACAACAGACATTCTTGCTATAACATCCATTATTCGGAACCAAACTCCAATGTTCTTAACTCTACTAGGAACAGGTCTTCTGTAAAATTTTAGGAACTTCTTGGCATCCAGGCGCATTTCCAGCACATTGTTTATTAAAGCAAAGACTGGAGCTAAAGGAAATGCTGCCACAAAAATAGTTACAAAACCATACTGCAGCACTGAAACAGATTAAAGCATTACAATTATTCAGTTGGTTCCTATTCAACTTTATAGTATGTAAAAGAAACATGTACTCTGCATAACAAGGCAAATAGTAAAATCCAGTCAAAAGAAATGAAATTCATCAGAACAATGAAACCAAAAGACCAGGAAGACAAGATTAGAAATGAAGCAAACAGGAAGGAGGCTGGCATCAAAATATCTGTTACCGAGTTTTTAGGAAGACGCAGGCTACAATGGTTTTGGACAGGTTATGAGGATGGATGGAACAAGAATAGCAAGGAATTACTGTACTTTGACAGAGAAGTGAAAAGGGAGAGGCCAATTGGGAGACCAAGGAACAGATGGATAGACATAGTGAAATCGGAAGTCAGCAAAAGGAATGCCAAGTGGGAGGACATAGAGGAACAGAAACTATACTTTGACGGGTAGAAGTGGTAAGTGCTTGTACACCACACCTGAAAAACTGGAGCTAGAAAATGATGATGATGATGATGAGTATGTACAAGACACATGAAAGCACATAAAAATATGAGATATTTAAATGAGTTGTCCTATGGAACTCCGACCCAGAATAAAATCAGATGAGTGCTATTTTGGAAGTGCACAGTTGGTAAAGGGTTTCTGTTTCCTTAGAATGCATTTCTAGTACTTGGGATGAATTTGAAGTAACAACTGTGTACAGAAATCAGTTTTAAGATGAACCAAAATGGTTCAGAAATCAAAGTTCAGAGAGCACAAAAGAAACATGCATACTCTCAAACGATACAAAAATTGGTGAAAGTTCATGCAGATATAAGGAAAGAGTGATCTGAATACTGAACTGGCAAACCTTACGATTGCATAGTTCATAAACAATCAACAGTAATTACACAATATTTCAGTAATGACCTTCAAGAATCACTAACCAAGAAATCTGCTATGAAGAGAGAACATTTTGATCATAAAGAGTGTATTTTGTTAAAGGCAGCTCTCCAGCTCCCTGAGTACATTTAACCTTTTCGCTGCTGAATTCTCGGACAAGCTGATGCGACCCAAGTGCTGGATTTTTCAGCCAAAAACCTCATCAAATATTATTGGCAATTTAAACATAAAATACAAGCATTAACTACAGAATAATATTTTGAGACAATATTTTAACTCGCCAATTTGTTCCTACAGTGTTGAACACAGTTCATGTTTGGGATCCAGGGTTCGATTCCATATGAGGTGACAAAAATTTTGTCCATTAGAAAGATGCTTATAAATTTTCATATGCATTATGGGCTATGCCTACTATATTTATGCACGATACCAAACCATACACATGATAAACAGCAGAGATATTAAATTACACTCACAGTATTGGTAAACGTAGGGCGGAACTTCTCATAAACTTAGTATCAAATGCCTGTTTATAAAATATATTTGCTTCATCCGCTACCCTCGCCGACGTCTCTTCAATCACAAATACCCTGAAATAATCCATATCAGGGCATTCAGGGGTCAAATTATTATTTGACATAGCTAGGATTTGCGCTTGAAATGCATGCGCCTAAGGCGTAAACTCGTCATTCGACCACGTATGCAGGCCTACATCAGTGTCGTTTCTTCCTCTCTCTGGCAGTAAATCATCACCTCTATCAACATTATTATCACTCCCTATCACTTCACTGATATCCTCAATATCTATGCCAGGGCCTCTCAAACGCCCGAAAGCTCGCGCGTGCAAATGGAAGCGCAAGAGCTCCGTGCACTGTGCATCGCTCCCGCTCGGCTCGACTCGGACCAACGCTTCGTCTCTGGGTTACTCGGCTAAGCTCGGCTCAACTCGGCTCGGATTTGGAACGCTACGGAGCAAGTGAGGAAGAGGGAAGCAGGGAGAGCGAGTGAGACAGGCATGGGGAAAGAGAGAGACAGCGCTATTGCTCCAAATCGAGGAGTGGGGGCTGCACTCTGGTCAACCAAGCGCAGTCGTCTTTTGCACCGTGCACAGTGCATGCACCAAGCGCATGCACTCTGAGAGGCCCTGATCTATGCCATCACTGTCAAAATCCACATCAGACTCAATCTCCTCTAAAAGTGTAAGATTTCCTTCGCACACATCTTACGTTCGTACGTGGCAGCCATCATTCAAACACAATGTTTACAACTGTGACAAAAGAAAAACATTTTCCTGCACAACTACTCGCAGAAAAAATATAAATTAATTAATTTAAAGTGTGATGAATAGATGGCAGAAGCATGTAACACAGTTATAAGACAGATCAAGTATATTCAACCACAGCACTGGTGGTGGAAAGTCCGGCTCGAGTATACTTGATTGCAACACTGGTGGACCATTTCAGGCAGCTTGAGTATACTCGATCGCAGCAGTGAAGAGGTTAAACCCCAAAAAATAATAATGCAGGTACTGAAATCCTTGCATATCCACCCCATTCGACAATCATGCATCCTGTAACCTTCATTTGTTACATATAAACCAAACCAAACCCCATGGCACAACAGCCCTTGAAGGGCCTTGGCCTACCAAGCGACCGCTGCTCAGCCCGAAGGCCTGCAGATTACGAGGTGTCGTGGTCAGCACAACGAATCCTCTCGGCCGCTATTCTTGGCTTTCTAGACTGGGGCCGCTATCTCACCGTCAGCTAGCTCCTCAATTCCAATCACGTAGGCTGAGTGGACCTCGAGCCAGCACTCAGGTCTAGGTAAAAATCCCTGACCTGGCCGGGAATCGAACCCAGGGCCTCCAGGTAAGAAGCAGGAACGCTACCCCTACACCACGGGGCCGGCATTTGTTACATATACAAAAGAAAATATAAAGGTCCAATAACAATGCCTTGAGGATTTCTCCTCTTAATGATTACAGAATCACGTAATGCTTCACCTACTCCAATTCTCAAAGTTCCACATTATGCTGAAGCACAGATGCAAGGTAGGAGACAAATCCAATCTAAGATGCTAATAGAGTTTTGGTCATTACAATTAAAAATTGCAGATATTTGCCACTATTAAAATTGCTATTTTATTGCTGTACTATAATATTTTACTTCAATCCTCACTGATCTGCATTTAGGGCTGTAACTCAGCTGGCAAATTCCCTAACAGTTGTTTACCAAGTATTTTCTGAAATAATTTCTAAGAACTTGGAAATTTATCCAAGATCTCCATTGGTAAATTGTTCCAGTCCCTAAATCCTACTCCTATAAACAAATATTTGCCCGAACATCTCTTGAATTAAAACTTTATCTTCATATTGTGATCTTTCCTACTTTTAAAAACACCACTCAAACTTCTTCATCTACCATCATTCAATGCCATTTCTCTACTGAAAGCTCGGAACATTTTAATTACGGACACTAGAGTTTAGGCCTTAATTACTAATGAACCGATAGGCCTATTGCAAAATGAGACATACAAATATTTTCCTTGTTTAATTCTGCATTAGAGTGTTTAAGACAAATTGTTTTTGAAGTTCATTAATTATTTTTTATTTGTGGTTGTAGTAAATATTGTCCAGGTTTTGGCTTCTTCTATAGGAACTGCTCACTTACACATATATAAATGGAAAACTACTTATCTGATGGTTATAAAATATTTATATGTTGTAACCACATGAATTCCTAGTGTAATAAGTAAGTTACAATTTTTTTCAACCATTTCAAAGAAAGTTCTTATTTTTCTACAGCAACTTTTTCTCACAGACAATGGACAATGGGAAACCTGGGCTTGTTTGGAGCACTCAATCGTGGTTGTCAGAAACTAAAACTACTGTAACCATACAGTGCGATACTGAATTTATGAAGAGTAATATTGATGGGAAGTTGTGTGCTTGCTGGACCATGTGATTAACAGCAGGCATCGTGGTGAAACTGCGTACATCGTTACTGTGTTCAGGAGTAAACACAGCTTTTTGTTTACTTTTAACCTTCGATTGTATTCCTTCGTACAAATTCCACTTTCCATCACCTTTCCTTGTAAGGACTTTGGGTGTTCAATTACAGGTTTAGAAATAGTTTACTTCCTAATTTAGAAATGTCACACTGTACCATTTTTACAAGGGTTATTTACATTATTTACACATTTTTACAATATTTAATTCTGTCAATATTCTTAGTCTGAAAAAAAAATCACTATGTTCTGAAGAATCAAAACCGCTATCATTCATGATGATTATGACTAGCTCGAAATGAGGGACATTTTCAGACACTCCATCTTTCTCCCAGTGGTAGTCTTCCATTTTTTAAGCGTGTTTATTCTTTTTTACATTGTTTCCAGAGTCTCAAAAGCATAGAAACTGACATATCAGTAAAATCCCCCATATACTGGTATTCCAACAGTTTTAGACAGAGGCTTTTAACTGTGGGCAATGCCTTATTCATGTAAAAATTGTGTTTATTTCCTTGCATTTTTGCCAAAGTAATATCAAGTTGGATTTTTGAATGCCCTGGCTTCAAATACGTATTCCTTTTTGACCTGGATGATGCATTTCTATCATTCTCCTTTGAAGTGGCTGCTATTCTCTTCACTGATGATGATAATTCAAGACAATCTGCTACTTTCTGGTACACAGGAACTCCTACATTTCCTCTCACTTTGAAAGAAACAAATAGCACTCAATACCAATGCAAGTTCACAGAGGAATCTTGAAGTGATGTGACTTACATACAGAACACAGGCATACCGAAAACAACATATGGACAAATCAAGGTCACTGGCATTACATTTCTCACCTGTCTAGGGCGAGTGTACGCAGCAACCCTGCACCCAGTTTCACAGCCCCGCCTGCTGTTAACTGAAACTAAGAAACAATGTTAGGTTTTGGTCCACCCAATCGAACCTAACATTATTTCTTAGTTTCAACTGTATCAATACGGATCTATATGATGAAGTTTTTACATTGTACTGCTGTTAATTGCATGGTCCAGCACACACACACAACTTCCCATCAATATTGCTCTTCATAAGTTCAGTTCACACTGTACGGTTACAGCAGCTGTAGTTTCTAAGAACCACAACTGAGTGCTTCAAAACAAACCAAAGTTTCCTGTTGAGCATTTATCCTGGGCAGAGAAAAAACTGCTTTAGAAAAATGACAAGAACTTTTTTGGGATGGATGAAAAAAATTATAACTTGATTATTACACTATGAATACATGTGGCTATAACATATAAATATTTCATCATCATCATCAGACAAGTGGTTTCCCATGTATATGTTTTTAAGTGAGCAGTTCCTAGAGAAGAAGCCAAAAACCTCGACAATATTTACTACACAAATAAAAATTTATTAATGAACTTCAAAACAACTTGTCTTATGAGTTCTAATGCAGAATTAAACAAGTAAAATATTGGTATAACTCATTTTAAAATAAGCCTGTCAGTCCATTTGTAATTAACGCCTAAACTCGAGTGTCCATAATAAAAAATCCGACAATAGTCAAGCAGCTTGTCTCCTTTCTCCTAAGTCTTCCCAGTCCAAATTTCTGCAACATTTTCATTACGCTACTCTTTTATTGGAAAACACCCAGAACAAATCAAGCTACTTTTCTTTGCAATTTTTCCAGTTCTCAAATCAAGTAATCCTGGTGAGGGTCCCACACACTGGAACCATACTATAATTATGGTCTAACCATAGACTTTTTCTTGTTTTTTGCTACTTGCTTAACGTTGTACTGACACAGATATATCTTATGGCGACAACGGGATAGGAAAAGCCTAGGAATGGGAAAGAAGCGACCGTGGTCTTCATTAAGGTACAACCCCAGCATTTGCCTGGTGTGAAAATGGGGAAAAAATGGAAAACCACCTTCAGGGCTGCCGACAGTGGGATTCAAACCCACTATCTCCCGGATGCAAGCTTACAGCTGCGCGGCCCTAACCGCATGGCCAACTCACCTGGTACAAGCGGCTTAAATGCCCTCGTAACCATATGAAGAGATCTGTGACCTTTATTTACAATCCTGTTCATGTGGTTACTCCAAGGAAGATCTTTCCTTTTATTAACACACACGTGCTTACTCTATCAAAGCAGTAAATAAAACTAAGAAGACTCTTCCTATTTGTGAAACTCACAACCTGACTTTTCATCCTGCTTATCATCACATCACTGCCTGCTGCCCATGTGACAACATTGTCAAAGTATAGAACTAATCACTGATAAAGCAGAATCATGGTGTTCCTCCTATAGTGTTACTAATCACAGGTAACATAGACTCGTGGTGTTCTTCGCATGGAGGAACTAATCACAGATAATGTAGACCCATGGTATGTCACACATAATGGCACCACTCACAGGTAACACAGAACCATGATGTTCCTCACATAAGGGCACTACTAACAAGCAACGCAGACCCATGGTGTTCATCACTTAGTGGGCCTAATCACGGGCGCCAGTATTCCCGTGGTGTTCCTCATGCAGTAGAACTAATCATAGGCCATGTATACGCATGGCGTTGCTCACAAAGTGGTACTAATCACAGGCAATGTATACTCATGGTGTTTTTCATATAATGGTACTAATCATAGGCAATGTAGACACATGGTGTATCACACATTATGGTACCACATACGGGTAACACAGACCCGTGGTGTTCTTCACATAAAGGCACTACTCACAGACAACACAGACCCATGGTGGTCTACACATAGTGGTACTAATCACGGGCAATGCACAATCCTGTGGTGTTCCTCGTGTAGATATACTAATTGCGGGCAACGCAGACCCATGGTGCTCCTCATATAATGGTACTACTCATAGGTAACACAGACCCGTTCTGAATACAGAAGAAGCAACACAATTCAGCGCAGCGCACGGCGGCTCCCCCCGTATGAACACCAGTTCGTGATGCTGCGCAGCCCCCTCCCCCCTGCCTCGGTGGAATGCACAAAACGGTACTAATCACAGGCAACACACAGACCCATCGTGTTGCTCACATAATGGTATTAATAGCAAGTAACATCGACCCATGGTGTTCCTCACTTAATGGTATTAATCACAAGTAATCCAATTTCATCACCTCTTGATCTCCCCTTTTAGTCACCTCTTATGATAGGCAGGAGATACCGTGGGTGTATTCTTCGTCTGCGCCCCCCACCCACAGGGCGTCGTACACATAAAAAGCCTTATCTCTGATTCCAGTTCTTTACTCGTATCAAGAAAACATAAAGGAAGAACTCTCCTCTTGATGTCCCCCTGTGGGTGGGGGCGGTAGAATAACACCCATGGTATCCCCTGCCTGTCGTAAGAGGCGACTAAAAGGGGCCTCACGGGCTCTGAACTTTGGAGCGTGGGTTGGCGGCCATGGGGCCCTCAGCTGAGTTCTGGCATTGCTTCCAATTACTAGTGCCAAGCTCCTCACTTTCATCTATCCTATCAGACATCCCTTGGTCAACTCCTGTTCTTTTCCGACCAACGCTACTAGGTTTGCGAGGGCTAGGGAGTTTTTAATTTTCATGCACTTTGTGGCCCTTGCCTTCCTTTGGCCGATACCTTCATTTTTCGAAGAGTCAGATCCCTTCCATTTTTCCCTCTGATTAGTGTTATATAGAGGATGGTTGCCCAGTTGTACGTCCTCTTAAAACAATAATCACCACCACCACTCACCATCTCCTCCTGATGATCACAGGATCAGATAATGCTTCACCTACTCCAATTCTCCTAGTTCTATTTTCTAGAAACATAGCTATCCATTCAGTCACTCTTTTGTCTAGTTCAACTGCACTAATTTTTGTCAATAGTCTCCCATAATCTACCCTACTAAACACTTTAGATAGGTCAATTGTGATACAGTCCTTTTGACCTCCAAAATATACATTTTTTTGCTTTATCTTGCTGGAATCCTACAGGTTGAGCTCCAGTGGAATAACTTTTCCTAAACCCAAACCACCTTCTATCAAAATAATTAGTCAATTTGCAGACATATCTAATATTATCAGAAATAATGCTTTCCCAAATATTACATACAACATATGTTGAGTTAACTGGCCTGTAATTATCTGCTGTATATTAATCAACATTTCCTATATACTCACTTGCTAAAGCAACTCTCCATTCCTTTGGGATAAACAGTGATTAAGTAAGTCCTTCAGGTATGGTACTGTATCACAAACCATTGCCTTTAATAATTCCCCAGAAATCTCTTCAATTTCAGCTGCTTTTCTAGTTTTCAAATGTTTTATCTTATTGTAAATGTCTTTGTTATTGTAAGTAAATGTCAATACTTGGTTAGAATTAGTCACCTCCTCTTCTACCTGAACATTATCCTTGTAACCAACAACCTCTACATACTGCTGATCGAATACTTCTGTCCTCACATATATACTCAGCTTGTTCATTAATGGTTCCTGGAATGCCCTTTTTGGAATGTGTTTCTGCCTTAAAGTACCTATAAATACCCTTCCATTTAGTATCTATAAATACCGTTCCATTTTTCAATAAAACTTGTATGACTGTCAATTATGCTTGTTATATTTAGATGAAATCTTTGTTAGATTCAATTTCTTAGTAAGTTCCTTAAATTTCTCCTTACTACCACAACCATTTCTAACTCTCTTTCGAACCTGCACTTTCTTAGTCTCTCTACTTCATCACCATCATCATCCAGCAAGCCGGGCAGGATATTTTTGAATGATATGCCTCCATTTATTACGGTCTTGATACGCTGCTTCTCTCTGTAGGGCATTCCATGTTTCTCCTGTCTTCTCTAGGACTTCTTTTATCTGGCCTAACCACCTTTATCTAGGGCGTCCAATAGGTCTTCGTCATAGAACAATCTTTTCATAATACTTCCTTGGAGTTTGAGTCGCCTGCATCCGCTTAACGTGTCCTAGCCACTTCAACCTTGCAACGCTCAGTTTTTCTTCCATGGTCAGGCTGACATGCAGGTCTCTTTGTATCTGATCATTCCTCCTCCTGTCCTTCTTTGTTTTCTGTACAGCTGATCGAAGGAACTTCATTTCACAAGCTTGCAGTTGACTTACTTCTCTTTTATTTATATAATATAGCAGGTCTTTACCATTTCTTATCACCTTTGAAGGTACATACCTGTTTTCACATTCCTCAACAATTGCAATAAACCCATCCCACAGACTGTTAACATTTTTATTTACCATTTTCCATCGATCATAATTACTTTTTAAATCTCCCACATGCCTGTCTTATCAGCCATATGGTACAGCCTAATAGTCCTAATTTTACAATCTTCCTTTCTATCGCATTTATTTTTTAATTATGACAAAAACAGCTCCGTGATCACTTACACCATCTATTACTTCAATTTCTCTATAGAGCTCATCTGGTTTTACCGCGAGAATATTATTTCCTCTAGTTGGTTCCATCACTTTCTGATTCAGTTGTCTTTCCCAGATTAACTTATTTGCCATTTGTTGATCATGCTTCCAGATGCACATTCATATCTTATGCAAGGTTCTATATCGCTCTATACTGTTACATGTATCAGTCTCGATACCTGTAACATATATAAACCATTATGAAATACTGTACATACTTTGTTTTCAGTTTGAAATCAAAATGTTCACAAAGTCATAGAGTTTCAAATATATAGAGTCTTGTAATTTGTTATTAGCACAGCAATAACTTAACCCCACATACTCTTCTGTTTGTGTGTCATCTCAGTGACTTTAAGAAGCTTTACTGTTATGGAAAGAAGCTGAAATTCACTGTACTTTCTTTTATTTTCTTTAAAAAATACCTACATACCTCCTCCTCCCCGCTCCCCCTCTCTCAATCAAGAGGGAGGCTATTTACTTACCCATCTCCAAGTATTCTGGAAACAAGCCCCGAGGACCCCAATCCAGCAGCGTGTAATCTTTAGCCCATTGAGTGTAGCTCACTGCCTTTTCTTCCTCCTTGCCTACTCCAGCCTTCACTCGCAGGGTATTAAACCACTTGTACAAAAACCTGAAGAGTAGAAACAATCAAATTGACATTCTTTCCTATCAGTAAATAAGCTGTATTTTGTAATGAAGAGGAACAACTAAGCATCAAGTAAAGTTGTACAGAGAGACAGGAACATGTAAAAGAGCACATAACAGGGTAAATACAAAGACAGGTTAGTTCTTCAAAATACTGGGTTTGATGAAAGAGAGTTCATCTATTTAGAGATAGCAGTGTATGAAGATGTGGACATTGTTCTGGTCCTTTAGTGTTTTCATCATGTTTTGTCTTTTTCTCCTCTTCCTACTGCTCCCTCCTCTTACGCTGACCTGTAATTGTATTTACTCTATTATGAGTTCCTTTCAAGTTCGTATCATTCTATATATGACAAGTTGTGTGTTGTGTAAATTAAGGTTTGTTCAGCTGTTTAATAATACCTTCGAAACTACATAGGGTGAAAGAGTTGAAAGACAGCTTAAAAGGCAGGGAGAGGACACCTCTGTGGGTTAATTGTATTTCCCAATTTATTTGTTTTTCTTAAAAGACATATTTTCCTCCTTCAATCAAAAATTGAGTTATCTCCAATGCTGCAAAATATATCATCCCCCGTAAGCCAAAATTGAGATTTTGAGTTGAGCGCACAGTGTATTTGCATTTTGCTAAAACCATGAATACCATTTTTATCTGTTAATAAGTAATTACAAGTTATTGAAGCTGATGCCTGCCTGTGGTGCCCCTGCATAGGTATTTGGAATGGAAATCCAATACTGAACTGAATGTCAGCATTCCAGAAGTATTTTCAGTCTGTGTTATAATTTCCTAATGGAAGTGTGAGATTTGTTACATGTGAAATGCTAAAAAACTGATGTGGCACATTCATGTAATTGCATTCAATATTTTTTTGGTATGAATTATCAGAAGACATGACAGTGCCATATTCATGGTTTGATTGTAATAGTTATGCATGTTAAAATAGCAGCTGAGGCTTCCACAGCTATGTCTGTTAAATGTAACACAGAACATGAATGCTTAAAGGATGCTCAAAAACCATTCCAAAGATTGATATGCATTTCATTTGTTGATTGCTTTATGGAAGTCAAAGCCTCTATCTCTGTTCTACAAAACAGATTTCAAAGAACCATTCCATGAAGCAAATCAAAGGGGAAAATGGCTGACACTGAATACCATGAGCATTTATAAAACCATATAATGGGAAATTGTCAGTATCTGCTTCAAAATACAAAGATCTCTGAACCATTTGTGATAAACCAATGATTCCATGTGAGCATCATCCATATTACAGAGGATTAAAAAGTGGTGATGATGCTCATGATGCCCTGCCTGAACCAGACAACAATGAAGTAGAGGATGAATTGCTTTGATTTGGAGCATTATTTGTTCTTGTGATTTATGCAGAAATACCAATGTGTTATTTTGATTGTTTCAAGATTTAATGTTCATCATTTTAAAGAAAAATTAGAATACCAAAGTCATGAAGATAACAAAACCCGAAGAGTTAGTGATGTTTATTGAGCAATATTTGTGTTTTTTAATATTAACACATTGATGTTTTATACAATATAAGGTATAGTTCCTAAACAAAAAGTATCAAAAACAAACACACTTCACGTAATGTATCTTGATAAACAATGGTTGTTATATGCCAAAAACATGATTGTGACAAACAAATCAATTATATGGGGTACAGAGATGATTAAGTGAATTGACTTTCACAGCTATTATTTTAAATACTAATGTCACCCTCGACAGCAAGAAGACCACGCTAGTTTGAAATACTGAATTTTGTGACTTCAAAACTTGAAATATTTTTTTTCTCAAAACTAGTACAATACACCTTTGTTGTTAAGGGGGAGGATATATTTGTAAATATCCACGTGTGCCACTTACAACATCCCACTCTGCTGAATATTTGTTGCTCATCCTTCATGTTTTACATCTGCTTTTAATCATAATTTAAAAACCATGGAAGATATCTGCATGAAATTTTGCACTCTAGAGTAATTTATACGAACAACTTTCCCTAGGTTCTTTTCTCTCATAGAAGTAATTTAATTTTTTTTAATAATTAGCTGTGTAAAAAATTTGAAAAATTAATATGAAAGGTAGTGGTTAAGAAAAAAAAATGTGTTTTCTAATAATAATGTTATTGGTTTTATGTCCCACTAACTACTTTTATGGTTTTCAGAGATGCCAAGGTGCCAGACTTTAGTCCTGTAGGAGTTATTTTATGTACCAGTAAATCTACTGGCACAAGGCTGACATATTTGAGCACTCTCAAATACCACAGACTAAGCCAGTATCAAACCTGCCAAGTTGGGGTCAGAAGGCCAGCACCTCAATCGTCTGAGCTACTCAGTCCAGCAAATGAAAAAAATGTGCTTTCTGAAGGAATACGTGTTGATATAAAACTTCAAACCTTTTAGAAAAAGAATCATGAAATATTCAATAAATAGAATTATTTGTAAAGGAAAACCTATTTAGGTGCAAAAAATGACAATGCAAATTTTATAAGAAACTCCGCTGTTGGTATAGGAGCAATAAATGTCACTGAACAGTTCAAAATACAGTAGAAGTCCGTTATAGCGAGAATTCATAACAGCGAAAAATTTACTCGCTATAACGGATTGTCGTTATATCCAATTTTTGTATAAAAGTTGGAAAACCCTTTATGAACTTTAAAATCGGTATGAAACGGCAATCAGTTTGTTTAAAACTTGTGTTTCCGCAGATGATATCCACACTACGGCTTACTTGTTTGTTATTTTTCGTAATCCGATACTACGTGAAAGTGTATGTTTAATTGCATTCTGAAAAAAATATAGTATCGTATTTCTCCGAATTCAAGATGAACCCCACTTTTTCCTTCAAAAAAATTTAAAACAGGCTCAAAAAGAAGTTTGTAAAATCATATGAATGCCTTGTTGTACAGTAGGCCTACGCATTTTTAGACTATTTTTAGACGCCGAACTTTGACTTTCGTCACGCCGTATTTCTTTATTCTTTTGCGGCTGCACAATTATTCTTTATTTCCACAGGTTTAAGGACCATTAACTTAACATTGGCATCATAATACCGAAGAGAACTCGTTGAAAATTTTCCGCCAATACCTATTCCATGCGTCTCTACAATACAATGATCCATCAGGAAATTATTCTTGCTGTCTATAAAACTGTTACGCAGCGTCAGATATAACCGGTTACCGCTACACACACGTCTCGTTTGTCGGGTATGGCCAAATTCAGCGGCTAGCGATGTATAGGCCTAATCGCAAATGTTGAAAGTCAACGGACGAGTTTATTTTGCCACGGTATGGCCATTCCGCCCTTGCGTTTTTCGTGCACATACCTCACAATTTCATCTTGGCATTGAAGCCAGGACCCTCTGAACCGAAGGCCTCAATGCTGACCATTCAGCCAAGGAGCCAGATGCAGATCTGTACACATTAAGGATACATGACAGAGACTCCATATGATAATTGTTCTTTCAGCTATACTTCACTCACAATTATAAATGAACTACTTGTAACAGAAACCCTTTGCTTCTCCATATCTTCAAGAATATTTCATCAGTGTAATAAATGCCATTACTTACGGAATAACCATTTCCAAGATACTGTTCAGTGCCTGCTTTCCAACCATGATGATGGCTAGTTGTATGCAGAGCTCCATAAGGCAGCCTCCAGGTGCACACTATGAACACATGTCATGCATAATAAAGCAAAGCAGTTACAGCTCTCGCTGCTCAAAAAGAAACATGTATGACAGGTAAATTAGTCCAAATAAAAAGGTTCAGATTAGGTAATATAAACATTACCTCTAAGAAGTAGACAAAACAGTAAAAAAAATAAATGCAAAGAAAATTATCTACTGTATACATAATGTAAAAATATATTAGGAAAGCTCGTTGCAATGTTGCAAGACATCACAGGTGCATACAGAGACAACGTTAAGTCACTGCAGTTAAACTATGGGTCATCTTTTCCAAGAGGAGCTTCACTATCCTGCAGTATGTCAGTAATTTTGCACATCACGGCATATCCAGGATTCCCACTCAGCACTTTTCCCAGCTTAGTCTTTACAGAAATAGCTACATTGCCTCTTATCTTCCCTATGTTGCATTTTAAATCTTGCATAAGTTCCAAATACCCATATAACTCTAAACCACTGGTCTCCAAAATGATTTTTGTTTTCAAGTTGCTTTACGTTGCACCGACACAGATAGGTCTTACGGCGATTATGGGACAGCAAAGGGCTAGGAGTGGGAAGGAAGCGTCCATGGCGTCCATGGCCTTATTTAAGGTACAGCCAAAGCATTTGCCTGGTTTGAAAATGGAAAACCACGGAAACCATCTTCAGGGCTGCCGACAGTGAGATTCGAACCCACTATCTCCCAAATACTGGATACTGACCACACTTAAGCAGCTGCAGCTATTGAGTTCAGTGAATGATTAATTACTTTTGTAATCTCTCTGTAATTTGGCTTAATGTTGGACATATTTCCAAACATACTGTTAGAAAATGCTCTTTGAACAATTTTTATGGATGAGGCATCCCTAGTATCAAACAATGAAACATTTTACACAGCTTTGTAATTCTTGCATAATTCTGCTGCCTTGAGCCGTGTACCCCACCGTTTAAGTACAGGTTGAGGTGGAAAAAAGCAGCAAATGTGCATGTTCTTTATATTTGCCACCCTCAATGGAGCTTTGAGGAATATTTTCTTGACATCTGAAATTAAACTGTCAACATCAGGCAAATTCTGTTGCATTTCCTTAGCTGGTCTGTGCAAGCCATGTATAAGGTATGTTGGGTTCATAGTTTTTCCAGCTTTCGTGGCAATGTCAAAAATACATCAGCAGGATGATCAGCAAAGAGTCCCAACAACAACACTGATAACATATCTCCCAGAAGCATCTATACTCTCATCAATAAACACCTAAATCTTATTGTCACCTACACTACTTCCAATTCCTTCCGGTGCAGTCTGATAACAGGAAGGTACTTTTACCACAGCATTGCTTCATCTGGAACCATATGTGTCGTATACTTCAACATAAAGTATCTGAAATGTTCACTGTTCACTTTATTGAGAGGAATGTTGGCAGCTACCATCATCTCGTAGAGGTCTTTTGAAAACTCAAACTTTGGATGATGAAGCTTCAGTTACACTGAATAAAAGTACATGCTTATTTTGTTGAGCAGACAGCCGAATTATGCTCCTTTTGTGTTTAGCGTTGTCACTATACGAGGACGGTTTGAAAAGTTCTTGGAATCACCGCTAGATGTCAGTGCTAGAGCAACGAGGTTCCCGCGCAATAATCACACATCCTTTGTGAGTGAACACGTGGCGCGTCAGTGCTCTAGCTGCAGGAGTGTGATAGTGATGACTCTTTGTTGTTGTTCCCGTGTAGTGATTTGTGACAATGGAAAAAACTGAGATTCGAGCAGTGATTAAATACTTTGTAAAGAAAGGTATGAAAGCAAAGGAAATTCATGCCGACTTTCAGAACACACTGGGGGACTCTGCTCCTTCATTTTCAACTGTTGCCAAGTGGACCAGCGAGTTTAAATTTGGTCAGGAGAGCTTGGATGATGATCTGCGTAGTGGACGGCCAAAAAGTGTTACGACCCCAGAATTTATCGCAAAATTGCATAAAATGGTCATGGAGGATCGTCGACTGAAAGTGAGGGAGATTGCTGAAGCTGTAGGGATGTCTTCTGAATGGGTATATTATATTTTAACCAAAGAATTGGGTATGAAAAAATTATCCGCAAGATGGGTGCCATGGCTCTTGACATTGGACAATAAACGCACCAGACTGGAAATGTCCGAACAAAGTCTGGCCCGTTTTCAGTGCAACCAACAAGATTTTTTGTGCCGGTTTGTGACTACAGATGAAACTTGCGTCCACTACTATACCCCAGAGACGATACAGCAGTCAAAGCAGTGGAAACATGCTGATTCACAACCACCAAAGAAAGCAAAGGCAGTGCGTTCGGCCGGAAAGGTCATGGCCTCAGTTATCTGGGATGCAAATGGCATTCTGCTGATAGATTATCTTCCTACTGGCCAAACAATTACGGGGCAATACTATGCAAACCTCCTAGACCAACTACAGGAAAAGATACGCGAAACAAGGCCTGGTTTGGCAAGGAAAAAGGTCATCTTTCATCAGGACAACGCTCCGCCGCACACAAGTGTTATTGCCATGGCAAAACTTCATGAACTGGGGTACGAATTGTTGCCACATCCACCTTATTTATCTGATTTGGCACCATCAGACTTTCATCTATTCCCCAAGCTGAAAATTTTCCTCGGTGGACGGAGATTTTCTACAAGGGAAGAACTGACAGCCGAATTGGAGAGGTATTTTGCAAGCCTGGAGGAATCTCATTTTCGAGATGAGATCAAGGCATTGGAACATCGCTGGACCAAATGCATTAGTCTACAGGGAGACTATGTTGAAAAATAAAAGCAGTTCCACCGAGGTAAGATAATTCTAGTACATTCTGAGAACTTTTCAAAGCACCAAGACAATGTATTGCTTATATGTTTACATTACATTGTACTTTATAAATATAATTTATACACAAGGTTATATATAAAGGATCAAACTTAATAGAGCTTCCCTGAGAAAGTAACATCTGTAGGATGTTTGTTTTGGGAAGGAATAAACAAGTATAAATCAAGATATATACAGTTATCTATCTGCATGTGACTTGATCTGTACGATATTTGGGTATCTAGACATATTGCACCTTGGGAAGAAGAGGACCACAAGTGCAAAAATAATACTTCTGAGATAACTGCAATGTAACATACATACATACATACATCATTATTACAGACCGTTATGCCTTTCACGTGCCTTTGCTGGCAAGATGTAGTGTTTACAGTGCACTATGTCTTCTGGTATAGGCTAGAGCAATTTTGTTACTTTCATTGATCTGTCTCAGCTTTATCCTTGGCTTTGACAAAATGAAAGTGACTGAGGTATGAGTGATGCTAGTAATGCCATTCCTTCTGCAGCCAGTCCCTGCTATGAATGGTGCGAAAATATTGCTCATAGGGTCGGTTGGTGCATGCATTTCAGTGGGCTTGGCAGACTGATATGTAATAGCAACTTCTGGCTCGGTGAGGAAAGCAACGGGAAACTACCTCACTCCTCATTTCCCTAGTACGCCTCTTCAGTGATGCCCAGGCCATCTATGACAGCTGATGGCGGAGCTGTTGAGGATCCAACCAGCCTTCGGGCTGAGGACTCAACATACATACATACATGCCTTTCACTGTTCAGTCTGAAAGCCTCTGTGAATTTACTAAACGTCGCCACAATCCTCTATTTGCTACTAGTGCTGTGATCTCATTTAGTTCTATACCTCTTATCTTTAGATTGTTAGAAACTGAGTCTAACCATCGTCATCTTGGTCTCCCTCTACTTCTCTTAGTCTCCATAATAGAGTCCATTATTCTCCTAGGTAACCTATCTTCCTACATTTGGCTCACATGACCACACCACCAAAGCCGGTTTATGCATATAGCTTCATCCATAGAGTTCATTCCTAACTTAGCCTTTATCTCCTTATTCCAAATACCCTCCTGCCATTGTTCCCACCTGTTTGTACCAGCAATCATTCTCGCCGATTTCATGTCTATTACTTCTAACTTACGAATAAGATATCCTGAGTCCACCCAGTTTTCGCTCCCATTAAGCAAAATTGGTCTGAAAATAGACCGATGTAAAGATAGTTTTGTCTGGGAGCTGACTTCCTTCTTACAGAATACTGTTGATCACAACTGCGAGCTCACTGCATTAGCTTTACTGCACCCTGATTCAATCTCACTCACTATATTACCATTCTGGAAGAACACACATCCTAAATACTTGAAATTATCTACCTGTTCCAGTTTTGTATCACCAATCTGACATTAGATTCTGTTGAATTTCTGTCCGGCTCCACAGCTAAATGGTTAGCATGCTGTCCTTTGGTCACAGGGGTCCCGGGTTTGATTCCCGCTAGGGTCGGGAATTTTAACCATAATTGGTTAATTTTTACTGACACGGGGGCTGGGTGTATGTGTCGTCTTCATCGTCGTTTCATCCTCATCACGACGTGCAGGTCGCCTACGGGAGTCAAATCAAAAGACCTGCATCTGCTGATCCGAACTTGTCCTCGGACACTCCCGGCACTAAAAGCCATACGCCATTTCAATTTTTTCTCACCTACTGACATCAATTAGGCTTCGAAAGGCCAATTTTCAGACCATACTCACTGCACTTATTTTTCAAGTTCCAAGATATCAGACTGCAGGCTTTCGGGACAATCTGCCATTAAGACCAAGTCGTCAGCATAGGCCAGACTGCTTAGTACATTTCCACCTAACTGAATCCCTCCCTGCCACTTTATACCTTTCAGCAGATGATCCATGTAAACTACGAACAACAAAGGTGAAAGATCACAGCCTTGTCTAACCCCTGTAAATACCCTGAACTAAGAATTCATTCTACCATTAATTCTCACTGCAGCCAGGTGTCAGCATAAATGCCTTTGATTGATTTTAATAATCAACCATTAATCCCATAGTCCCCCAGTATGGTGAACATCTTTTCCCTCGGTACCCTGTCTAAACATATAAAATATTTTTAAACTATTAAAAACTGAATTTTCTAGACCTTATAAAATCTTACATTGCAATTATTTCACAAGTATAATTTTGCACTTGCGGCCCTCTTCTTCCCAAGGTATGATATGCCTTCTGATGTAATAGTACCCGGCAAACACATGACCACAATGGCTGTATTTATGCGTGTGCAAGAGAAAAAAATGTACAAACTGCGAAGTCAACCCAATCAGTAGGACTTCAGAAGTTGTGTAACTTCAGTAGTAAAAATGTTGAGTGGCTATCTGATCATTTTATTGAACCAAACATGAGGGCCGATGACCTAGCTGGTAGGCCCATTTAAACAAACAAACAAACAAACAAACAACTAAGACATGAAATAGGGGTCTTTCTACGTATGTACAGGCATCTCTCACTTTATGGAGTTAAATATTTCTATGAAATTACTGCATAACATGGAATTGTATAAACTGAGTTATAATTATAGTATTGGTTCAGATGTGCTTTGGTGTTTCTACAGAAATAAAAAAATGAATATTTTTCAACTGAAAGCAAAATAAATTTTTATGAATGAACAAAATGTATAAACTAAACACACACTTTCTAACGAAACAATGGAGATGAAGGTGCATTTTGTCATGAAGTACTGCGTAAAGATAGCAGGGTTAAATAACGTTTGTAAAATAGAGACCACCTCCCTTTTATAAATGACCTGGCATCTTTTGAGTTATGTATTTCACGGAGCAAGCACAAGTGAACAATGTGGTCATGGTATAATTTTAAAAAGTTTTTCGACTATACCAAAAAAAAAAAAAAAATCTAGTTTCCTGATTTTTATTTTGGATTTCATTTTTTCAGCACATAATGTGACAGAAAAATTTCTACCAGTTGCATTTTTTTAAAATTAACTTCTAAAATTCTATTATTGTGCAAATGTACAAAGTGAGATCACGTTTATGAGGGACACCTGTGGTTGTTCTTTATTAACAGCTTTTCAACAACACTTGTTCCCATATTTGTTTCATGCTCCCTCTTCAGAGGTTGTACAGCCCTGTTTTTACTTAATTGCTGGCATTTATGACTAACCGAGAAGCTGGATGCTCTTTCAACAAGCTTATGAAAACTATCTGTTTAACCTGTCACCACTTCTGAATTATAGTAGAAGCCCCTATTTAACGTTTTTACAGGGACCTGATATTTTTAATCTTAAATGGGAGTTTACCTTAAATCAAGGTTTCGGTAGAGAGCACACCTTTTCCAGAAATCTTTGCCTATATTACCATAAATTATACTATCAAAAATATCTACTCTATACACTCTACTGCCGTTACAACTTTGTTTGGTTTGTGCTGAAGATTACTTTTGGCTTAAAGTACCCCTGCTATCTAAGCAAGAGACCTGTACTGCACTTTAACTAGCTATGTCTCAGACTGTTTTTACAACTTGCCTTACACGGCACCGGCACAGATAGGTCTTATGGCAATGATGGGATAGGAAAAGCGTAGGAGTGGGAAGGAAGCAGCTGTGGCCTTAATTAAGGTACAGCACATAATGCAATGATGCATTGCACCAGCACAGTGCAATGATGCATTTGCCTGGTGTGAAAATGGGATACCATGGAAAACCATATTCAGGGCTGCTGATAGTGGGGTTCGAACCCTCTATCTCCCAGATGCAAGCTCACAGCTGTGCGCCCTTAACCGCATGACCAACTCGCCCGGTACAGATTGTTTTTTGAAAATAAATAAATTGAATCAAATAAATAAATAAATGCCTGGGTATGCCTTAACAAATTTGTTCCTTTGCACTATCATCAGATAACAGACCTATGCTATTTGCTGAACCCAACATAATAAATGCTGAAGGCACATACATATGGAAATGTGGTTGGTAGATGATGGATCATTATCTCATACATGCACCTTCATTGTAGACTGCTACACCTTTTAGCCTTCAGTCTGCAAGCCTCTGTGAATTAATCAAGTGCTTCTATAATCCTCTATTTGTAACCATCTCTATAGCTTCTTTTACACTGACCAGCAAAATTTACAGATCACTTGAATGTTCAAATAAAAAAGCATGTTAAATTGTGAAATATTTGTTTTATTATTTAAACTGAAATGAACGACCTGCATAAGCAGAAACGTATCAGGAAGAAGAAGAAAAGACTGATGATTTTCATGAAAAAATTATCAAAGTAAATAAGGGTAGCAATAACAGACAGATAACAATTCTTACTTTTTTCATGAAAATGATCAATGTAAATTAATAAAACAAATGTTTCACATTTTAACATGCTTTTTCCTTAGAAAATTCAAGTGATCCATTCATTTTGCCAGTCAGTGTAGTTGCACACTTCTTAAAACTTTGTCTCCCTATACATCTCTCCATTGGTTAAGAAATTGTTTTCAATGTTATTAAGCACCAGCATCTTGGAAAGGTGTAGCATTTCAACCTTTGAGCCCACTGCTACACTGGGGCGAAACACTGGTAATTTCATGATTGAAAAATCCTGAAGACTTATGAGCTTAAATGTTTTTAACATTTGCAATCGATGAAATTAAATGGTTTCCTTCTAGGAAACTTATTTTTTTATATAGGCCAAAGGCAGGCATTTATACAAGTGGAGGCACATGCTTCCCCTAGTGCACCGTCATTGCACTGTTCAACATAGGAGGCATGCAGTGGTGTCTCAATGGCGCACTAACTCCAACCTCTTGGAAAGGTGTAGCATTCCAACTGATGAGCCCATTGTTACAATAGGGTGAAACGGTGGCAATTTCATGATTGAAACAGCCTAAAAACTTAAGAGCTTAAATGTTTTTATTAAGGAATATGTTTCCTGTTATTCCTGATAATGGTAAGCCAATTGTTAGCCCTTCCTTTTGACAGATTTTTGTCTGTGAATGCAAAACCGCTTTGGTTTAAGGTTATAACGTTATACATGATTTTCCACAGAAGTCGGGAAAGATACCAAACTCGCACAAAAAACAAATTCAAATTGGTATGAAACAGCAATCCGTTTGTTTAAACATGTTCATGGATGTTTTCCAAGCTGTGGCTTACTCATTGACACCTATTTTCTAATTCTAATAGTGTGAACACGCACATTAAATTTCATTCTTAAAAACTGTAATAGCATTACTCCAGAGGCTGTGGCAAACATTTCCATTTTCTTACTTCAAATGGCGTCACCTAACCTATGTTTACCGCCCATGTATTATGAAAACATATTTAATGCTAGAATAACGATAACCATTTCACTATAAATTTACATGAGAACAGCTTTTCTGACATTTAACAAGATGCGAAAGTACATAAACCTCTGAAATTAGTTATGCACACCACTGTATCTTGAGAAGGAAAAGTATTACATTCTTATTTTATTTATTTCAGTACCTAGTATAAAAATTAAGTAATCGTTTACTTCAGCCTTTATTTCTAAGGAGTTAACAACTGCTATCATTGCACTTATTGCAAAAACATGTTTTCCCGATGTTTGTTTACAGTTTACACCAGTCGGAGTTGTGAGGAGAGCTCTGGCTCGCTCAAGATCGACTTGCTCATGCGTAGCAAAGAATCAGTACGGAAGATGATCATTTGTATTCAATATAAATGTTGGAGTAGAGTCAGCGTGTATGAATATTGGTAACGGATAAAAACTAACATGCCCAAATTTGCCCGTAATAACAGATTAATCGATAAAAGGGTTCTCATTGTAACCAAAGAATACTGCACAGTTTAATAGAGAAATTTTTCAAAGAGCATAAAAACACTGTCATTAAAACGGGGTTCTCTTCTACTGTACTACAGCGGACGCAGTCGGATGTGAATCCGAGTCCGACCTCTCACTTTAGCCATAAGTGCCCACGCTCTAAATTCCTCTTCTGCCTTGAATCATCCTTAGCAAGCTTATGATGTCTTTTTCATAGGTTCTTAATGTCCCATAAACAAAACTAATCAAAATAAATATTTCAGAATTTTAACATTTCCCTAACGCCAAATGTGGGTTTTGCCCTATTGTGAATTATGTTAAATCGAATGTAAGATTGCATTGCTCTTATGGAGTAATTTTCGGGACTTGAAATTTCTTCTGTAAAATGCGGGTTTACACTAAATCGAGGTCACGCAAAATCAGGGTTATACCGTGTCAATGACGTGAAGATTATGAAGAATCACACTTTATTACTTGTTATACATGCTAGCAATAAGGCAACTATTCCGGGTGCTTGATGTTTGGAGAAAGGGAAGGCAAAGGGAGAAGAGAAGGGAGAAGAGAAGGGAGAAGTGGAGATGTTCCACTGAGGATGAGGATTAATAACAGGGAAAGAGTGGGAGAGAGGTGAATACGATCACGAGCAATAGAGTGAGATGGCGCAGCTTGGAGGATGCCGCATGTTCCAGAGGGAGGTAAGGTCAATAAGTCCTGTGCAAGCTGGTGTGTATGCATACAGATAGCGAACCTGGCCTCATAACTGTCAAAGCCAAATTTAGCCTTCAGTAGCAAAGAATTTCTCAGCAGTAAAAACTGCATACAAAAATAGCACTTAATTTGACAATTTACAAAAGTAGAAGTACTAGCAAATATTATGTTTATGCATACCACCAATTCTTCTTAGTCTGTGTACCTGTGGTCCTTACTAAGTTTCTATCTTTGAGGATTTATAAAATTATTTGTTCCATTTCTACTACTTACAAGCATGTAATATAATAAATACAATTCAAATAAGGAAGCAGTGAAATAAGACTAATAGGAACAAGATTTGCTGGATATATTATCATGATGGACAAGAACAGAATAACTAGAAGAGTATGGGTGACAACAGGTAGGACAGGAGGAAAGATGGGAACCAAGTAGGTTGTGAAACTCCGGATCAACTCAGAAGCAATGTGAAAGGAACAGAGAACTGGAGAAATAAATGTACAACCAATATACCAGAGCTAATGACAGAGAAAGGTACAGGAACAAGATAGAAAAGCACCAATGGGGAACACAAGAGAAGAGGATACTAAAAATCTCAATTGAATGGGAGAGAAGCAGAGGATCCGGGAGGAGAAGAAGGAAACCCAAATCAAGACAAAGCTACCCGTAGTCCTATTAAGGCTGTAACGAAAGAAAATGAAGACAAGGTCTTGTCTGACAGGTTTTTTTAAACTGTACATTATTTCTGATATGTCTTCTAGTAACATGCATCAGTATTGCATTATATTGAACAAAAAATGACTTGATGGAGATTCAAAACTGTCCACCTCGAAATATCGAACCAGCACCTTGACCAATATACCGCTTCTCTGAATGCAGGCCATTGACGGCTTACAACTAGTGTTTGAAAACTGAAATGCTAAAAATCATGAAAATTAAAGCCCATTCACGAAAATTTCAAAATAGTTAATGATTTTGTACCCATGTAAATTAATCTTGTGAAAGCTAAACAATATCAGTGTCCACCACACTACAGACTCCCCTTTGAAGTCAGCAATTAGAGAGTGCTCATTTATTCTATCCTGGCAACTAGGAATGCCTTCTGAGTATTATGAACATAAGTGGAATTGTTAAACAAACAAACAAACAAACAAACAAACAAACAAACAAACAAACCAACCAACCAAAAACAAATAAATACAGTATAGCGAGATCACTTACCTCCTCCTGGCGTAGGCCTAATATACGATTGTATTTTGCAGGATACCCTACAAATTTGCCCTTGAGAAAAGCTATGTAGAAAATGGAGGTGTAGTAGTTCACAAACTGGAAGAGGTAGATCTTGAGCGTGAGGCTATTATCAAACTCTGTTTGTGTGCGTAGTACTTCTAGCTCGGTTAAGTGAACAGCCAGCCAATCATAGAACTGTCCAAAACATGCAACAAGAGACAATCCCATGTTAGTATATAGTATCCAGTATATAGCATACAAGAACTTGAAAATACCACAACTGGTTTTCTTTTTTTTTTTTTTGCTAGTTGCTTTACGTCGCACCGACACAGATAGGTCTTATGATGACGATGGGACAGGAAAGAGCTAGGAGTGGGAGGGAAGCGGCCGTGGCCTTAATTAAGGTACAGCCCCAGGATTTGCCTGGTGTGAAAATGGGGAACCACGGAAAACCATTTTCAGGGCTGCCGACAGTGGGGTTCGAACCTACTATCTCCCGAATACTGGATACTGGCCGCACTTAAGCGACTGCAGTTATCGAGCTCAGTACTGGTTATCATCAAATCACTGGCAATAATTATTATCGTCATCGTCGTCATTCTTCTTCTTATTATAATTAAACATGTAAGCTTGCACTTTTACATCACTCTTGATATCATGATCATAGCCATGGGACCTCCAAAGTTAAATAAAAATTACATCAACAACCACCGCCATCATCATCATCATCATCATCATCATCATCATCATAGGCATTTTTATTTAATGCCATCTAGGCAGCCTGCAAATGTATTTCAATGTTCTGTTGTACTCTACCCAAAGGCAGAGTAAACAGATACTCTCTTCCATGAAATATAGCAGAGATTTAATGAATTTTATTGGGTAAACACTAAATATTTCACCAAAGATATTTTACATGCTAACATTGTACCGGTATGACTTAGAGTGTTGAATGGACTTCTTTGTATCCTGCAATAACCCAACTGATCTTGGGATCCAGAGGCTAACACTATCACTGATCCATAGACAAAATTATTATTATTATTATTATTATTATTATTATTATTATTATTATTATTATTAACAACAAATACATTGCAAATGGGGAGTATCCCAGCAGCAGTGCTTGCGTATAGTAGTATAACAATGAAATGGAATTAAAACAAATTACGTAACAACCAGAAATAAACCAGTTTGTTTTATATTGCAAGAAATTGTATCCAAACAAGAAATTTCATGTTAATGGCAGAAGAAGAAGAAGAAAAATACATTAAAAGAAGAAACAAAGAAATACATGACAATTAAAAATTACTTGAGTAGTCATCATCATTATTTTAATTTCCCTTTGTCCAGCTCATGCCAGGGTTTTTAGGGATAAATTTCTCCTCCTTTGTGGGTTCGAGGAGAAAAAATCTCAGAAAAAAACAGGTTCTTCTTCTCAGCACACATTCTTTAGCAACTAGGTACTTCAGAAAAATTGACTAGAAACAAGAAAACTGTCTAAAAAACTGTTTTTGAATATAACAAATACATGGGTGGAACTGATTCAAATAATATGATGTTGGTTGTATATCTGGATGAAAGGAAGACTTCGAAGTTATGGAAGAAAGTGGCTTTCAATGTGTTTGGTAGGATGTCGTTGAATGCTTATATATTATATAATAAAGAAAATTTACCAGAAAACAAGAAAGTCATGACCCGTCTGAAATTCAACATACATGTAATTGAGGCATTATCAAAAGAATGATTTAACATTTTTTTTTTTTACGCCGCACCGACACAGATAGGTCTTATGGCGAAGATGGGACAGGAAAGGCCTAAGAGTGGGGAAAATATCAGCTGTGGCCTTAATTAAGGTACAGCCCTGGCATTTGCCTGGTGTGAAAATGGGAAAACATGGAAAACCATCTTCAGGGCTGCCGACAGTGGGGTTCGAAGCCACTATCTCCCGAATACTGGATACTGGCTGCACATAAGCGACTGCAGCTATCAAGCTCGGTGATTTAACATTAGAAGAAGAGTTGTATGTAGAGTTGTATGTAGCACAGGTGGAGGTGACAATAAGTTTGGAGCCTCCATTAATCCTTGGAGTTGAAACACATCCAGGAAAGAAGGAAAGAATTTGTGTTTTTTGCTCCACCTTAGATAGAAAAATGCATTGGTTGCAAAAAGGGCCTATACCCTACCTGCATAAAACTGTTTTATGATCAAACCACTGTATTCAACCTTTCAAGCTGCATTTGTAAATAAGATATATTTTTTCTCATATGTTGTCATGACCATGAATTTTTGTAATTTTTATTTAATGTGTTAGTGATTGTCTGACTATGTTAGGCCCTTTTTCCCTACCCTGCAATCACCCACTGGACTATGTTCATGTCAGAAGTGTGCATAAAATGTATATTTAGTCCAAATTTACCATGCCCAAAAAAATGAAATTCATAAATTTGTAAAATTTGTAGTTTTAAGGAGGTTTTCCTTTTCAAAAATGTTTAAACCCATTTAATTATTAGTAGAATAATGACTCTGCTTCAAAGTAAAAACAAACAGGAATAATTATCAAATATTTCTCTAGTTATTTAAAAAAGATAAATACTGAAATTTCAGGGTCATGGTACTATGTTTTGCAGTTTCATTTAATTTGTTGTTGTTATTCTTATAACTGTGTTACACTATCCCTTGTCTCTTTAGTCCCCTACCGAACTATTCTTATGCCTACAATGTGAATTTGTAATTAAAACGTATTTTGTCCTTACTTATGCTCAAAATAATTAAACATGAGAAGACAAAATAAAAAGTTTGAAAATTTAGGATTTTTTAAAGAAGGTTTTCTGTTTCTTAAATGTTCAAAGGCACATACTTTTGGCAGAACAAACCTTCTGCTTCAAAACGAAAATTAACAGGCAGATACATCAAATACACCAAGTTATTTAAAAAATTGGCAAAATAGCTTGGCAATTTATGTATGAGAATCTACAAGATAGCCTGGCACTCTAAAGGTTAATAAAGGGATATAGTACATCTTCTCTTTACACTTCATAGAAACTTCTTTGTTCCACATCAAGTTCCTTAAATTCTGGTAGAACATATTTCCCACTTGTATCCTTCTGCTGATCTCCTTACCCAACCTTGCATCTTGCATTATTTTACTTCCCAAATATTTGAAGCATTCAACCACCTTAAGGTTTTGTCCCCTAATACTAGTGATTTTTATTTCTCAATACTGTCATTTAAAGCCTTTAGTTGAATTTTCACTTCTGTATTGTTGACTCTCCAGATTACTATGTCATCTGCAAACAACAATATTTTCATATCCCCTCTTTATATTGCCTTTGTTTCCTTTAGAATTTCATCCATAAGTGAAGGCAATACACTTCACTGTCTTAGTCCAGTTTGGTTTTTAAACCAATCTGTTCTCTCTACTGAAGTATGGAAACAACTAGAACTGTTTATATACATTGCTTTCACCAATTCCCTTAATTTCTTTCCACATCCTTTTCTTTCCAGGGTTTCCCACACTTTTTCACTAATAACACTATGGTTACAGTACTTTTCCATCCATCTTTTGGCACAGGCCAGAGCAAAGTGTAGCTTCCAATGAAGTCCCAGTCTCATCCATGGCTGTGACAATATGGAAGCTGCTGGGGTATGGGTGGTGCTGATTAATGACATTCAGAGCACAACCAGTGTGTCTGAGTGTCATGAAAGGTGTTGCTCATAGGGTTAGTTGTGCTACAATAGCACTGTCTGGCCCAGTGAGGAAAGCAATGGCAAACTACCTCACTCCTCATCTTGCCTAGTACGCCTCATTCTGGTACTGCCATTGGTTTTTGTGGTTTCCCTATAACTGCATAGCCTTTGGTGATGCTATTTGAGGATCCAACCAGCCTCTGGGCTGATGACCTAACAGACAGACATGTTTTCACTGCATCAAGAAATCCATCACCAGATCTTTTCCATATTCCCACAGTCTTTCCATCATCAGTAATCTTATGGTAAATATAGGGTCTATCCTTGACCTGCCCACCAAAAGCCATAGTGCTCTTCTTCTAAATTTAATTCCACCCTTCCTCTTATCCTCTTTCTGTTATTCTCTCCAATATTTTGGCCACTTGTGACAACAGTGTAATTCCTTTATAACTGTCACATACCTTCCGGGCACCTTTCTTAAATACTGGTGTTTACACCTTTACACCTATCATCAAGTACTCTTTTTTTTTGTTTTTTTTTTTCCCTCTATGTACATCTTAGCAGCCTACATAACCAAGGTATACCAATAGATCCTGTTATCTTTATCATTTCCACACATAGTTCATCCATCTCTGCTGCTTTTCTTGTTTTAATTTATTTAACAGCCATTTTCACCTCTGCCAATGCAATATCACTCAGTTTCTGGATCATCCTCATTTATCACTACAGACTCTTCTGCATCAATTCTCACATTCAGGAGTTTATCAACATTATCCTTACACCTATTTTTTTTTATCTCCTCTGGGTCTGTTACTACATTTCCATTCTCTTTCTTCTCTTGTTTTTTTGTATTTTTTTTATCAATCCATACAACATCCTTTTTCCTCATTTACCACGTTTTTACAATTTTTAATTTCCTGATATTTACTTCCTTCTTTCCTATCTGTATTTCATTCCTGCCATGCTTTCTTCTTTTGTTTAAGAACCTCCTTCACCTTTTCATTCCTTCACTCTCGCTGAAGTTCTGCTACAAATCTTCTCTGCCCAGCTTACAAATGTGTTTTTAAATTTGGTCCATTCTTCTACACTTTCCATTTCTAATATAGGGATATACTGTTTTAATTCCTCCTAAAATTTCTCCCGAGTTCCTTTAGCTTTTAATTTCCATTCTTTTATTTTCTTCTGTCATTCTTTTTACTCTCACAATTTTGCTACCAATTCTTTGTGGTCTCCATCAAATGCCTCGCCCGGTATTGCTATTACATCCATTAACCCATTCACATACCATTTAAATGAACTTATTTATGCCTTGGTGTACTATTTATTTTCATTACTTTACATGATATTATCACCGACACTGAAAAAGTATGTTTTACAGCAACCTAATGAGAGGAAATATCCAAACTACTGTCAGATGTAATTTGTAAAGTCATGTGTATGCTAGATCATAAAACAGTCATCTACGTTCAGCACCACCTTACACCAGTGGCATTCAAATGAAGATTCCTTCCTCAGACCCTGTGTCACACAGACTTTGCATCTCCGTGATAGGATAATCTTCTTTGTTGTTGGAGGTATTTTGGTTGGAAAGGGTCCCCAGTGTCTCCCCTGAAGTCTCAGTGGTGTAACCCCAGAGCTTGGGCATCCTCATTTTGGATAGTTAGGCAAGGTCATAGTTGCCAACAGCTGTTCGGCCGAATTGATCCGGAAGCCGATAAAGCCTACTTACTTCTTGTCAGGGTGCAGGAGGCAATGAATGATGCTGAAATTCAGAAGTGTCATGTCTAGCATGTAGAAGTATATTTTCATGTATCCTTTTACATACTTCCTTATCAAGGGGAATTATGTGAGTCTCTGGTCATGGGAATCAACACCACCCATTCAACAGTTGTAGTCAACAACAAGATTGGGTCTGAACTTCTTGCCATCATACTTTACCACTTCAAGGTAATCTGGCCTTCATTTCATCCAAAGATACAGGAAACCAGTGTTCCTAGGCAGCTGATACAAGACTTTTGTATCTTTGGTTAGATGTTCCCAAAATTCTGCTGTTAGAAATTCGTTCACAACTTGGAGTTCGTTCGGGCATTGTCCTAGGTGCATTTGAATAACACTATTTATTTCACCAGTTGCGATGCATGAATGATACTCTGGAGTATTACTTACGTGCTCCCAGTTCCATTACCTATAGTGTAAAATATGATTAGAAGTCATTGGTGTGGCATCAGATGTAGGCTTAAAATTCAGTTAACGCATTTGACGGCAAAACAGCACTTTGTTCACCCCCTACCAATGCTCACGTCACTGTCACACGAACTATTTTCACTTACACTAAATTTTTCGTCACTTATTTCTATATCAATGCCACTCTCTTCTAAAAATTCCCTTATCGCTTCATCACTCAACTTGGAGGCAGCCATGATTTCGCTTACGATGAGGTTGCTATGATTACAGGTTATTATTTCCACGGAATAACTGCATAGAAGTGTTTATCGAATACATCAATGGAATAAAACAGTGCTTCCATCTGTAAAGAGGTTACCTTACTAATATCAAACCCTGTCACAAAGGAAACCGGCTTGGAGCGGGTCCGAAAATAAACACTATGCACGGACGGAGAGATTCGTCTTTGTACCGGAGTGCAGTTGACAGCCAGGGCGGAGAGGTCCGTCAAAGCATGTCAAGTGGTTAACTGTTTATGATTTGTTCTCTCAACGGAAATATAATCAACTGTTTTTGTCCTCCTTTCACCCCAGCCATATCTAATGATCTTTCTACTATTCTTCTTTCTAAACCAAGTGTAATCCACAATCATTCTGTATCTCTTACAAAAATCAATCAACTTTTCTCCTTCACTGTTTCTTTTTCCATATCCAAAAGGACCAATCACTTCCCAACAATGTCATTTCCAACCTGCTCATTGAGGTCTCCCATGACTATCACTTCTATATCGGTGATTACTTCCTCGAGTGTCTCCAAGAACTTCCATGTATTTTCCTCACTGTTTCCAGTTTGGGTTGCAGAAACTTGGATGAAGTATTTCACTCCTTCTTCCGTTCTCTGTCGTACTCTGATTATTCTGTCACTAACATAGTCTACCTTATCCACAGATTCATCCAGGATTTTGTTAACAACCACTCCTACTTCATTTTTTGCCTCACCTCCTTCACTCCTCATCTTCTTCACTCCTTTTCCCTTCCACCTGACCTCATTTAGTCCCATCATAGGAACATTCTCTTTCTCCTTAAAGTCAATCAACTCTCAGACTTTTCTGCCAGGGTTATAACACTAATTATTCTCACCTTCATACTGTAATATCAGTTGCTGATTGCCCCCTTATCACAGCTCCCCCAGCACAAGAACTGTGCATTGCCTGCAGCGTATACCCTAACCTTTTCTGAAGCTTATATTTACCATCACTCTTTTAGGCTATTGTTAAGATGGGTTCACCACTCCCAAAGGCATTTTAGAGCTACTGCCAGCAATTATTCATGCTGCCCTTTACATGGGGAACAGACGCCCTTGCAGCCACCCCTGACATGAGGAAAACAAACTCTGCTGATGAACAGTGTACTCATACTATTCTCTAAGTACTGGACTGCCTTCTCAGTTGTAGATTCCATTGAATTCTTCACTCGTAACCCTGAGCTGGGATCCTTATCAGATGATACACACCGGGTCAGTGTGCTCTGGATCACAGATAGGTACAGACGCCCTCCATGGAAAGAGCTGTCTCCAACAAGGATCCCTACCTGCTACGTTCTACTTAAGTAGTGCAACATAATATAATTAGAGTAATTGCATAGAAATTCATACAAAATTTATGGAAAAATATTAACTGATCCATCACAGTCTTATCCTTGGTTTTGACAATATGAAAGTGGCTGAGGTATGAGCGATGTTACTAATGTCATTCCTTATGCAGTCAATCTCTACTATTAATGGCGAGAAAATGTTGCTCACAGGATCGGTTCATGCATTTCAGTGGACTTGGCAGACTAACATGTAATAGCAACGTCCGATGCAGTGAGGAAAGCAACAGGAAACACCACCACTCCTCTTCCCTAGTAAACCTGTTCAGTGATGCCTAGACCATCTATGAGAGCTAATGGTAGAGCTGTTGAGAATTCAACCAGCCCTTAGGGTGAGCACTAAACATATGTTCCCTAACAAATAGCATAATTACAATGAAGTTGTTCAGAAATTAACCTAATTTAAAAATACTGTGTTATTATTCATGAGTTATATTTTTGGGCTTATGCCGTGTAAATAATTATAAACACACTCAACATTTCAAAAGGAACCTTGAGTGTGTTTATAATTATTTACACGGCATAAGCCCAAAAATATAACTCATGAATAGTTACACGGGCCGTGAAAGTCTAAATGATAATACTGTGTTATATTACAAGAATTGTAGCATAACAATATCACAACACTATAACACATAAATCCACACGTAAGTTTAATATTTTCAATACTGTAAATTTAAAGCTATCAAACGCTAATTATAACACCTGTAACACTATAACATATCTATAAAAATGAAACCAGACATTTTTGTGTGGCTTCCTTATTAACAAATTATTTTCTATACATAACATTACAATTTACAGTCGAATGAATGGTACAATGACTTACTATTAATGGAACATTATAAATGCAATACTATTGCATAGAAATGTATACAAGATGATGATGATGATGCTACTTGTTTTAAGGGGCCTAACGTATAGGTCATCGGCTCCTGATGGTACGAAATGAAATGACAGAACAAAAGTTTTAAATCATCCACTGACCAAAAGAAAAAAAAAGTGACATGAAGAATGAATGGATGGACCTGAACCCAAAACAATCAGTGGACCGAGCTCAATAGCTGCAGTCGCTTAAGTGCAGCCAGTATCCAGTATTCGGGAGATAGTGGGTTCGAACCCCACTGTCGGCAGCCCTGAAGATGGTTTTCCGTGCTTTCCCATTTTCACACCAGGCAAATGCTGGGGCTGAACCTTGACTAAGGCCACGGACGCTTCCTTCTCATTCCTAGGTCTTTCCTGTCCCATCGTCGCCATAAGACGTATCTGTGTCGGTGCGACGTTAAAAAAAAAAAAATCAGTGGATCCTACCCAAAAACTACCAGAAAGAAACAGCGTTACCGATCAAGGGACCATTCTAAAGTACGATCCTGATGATGATAATGATGCTTGTTTTTTAAAGGGGTCCAAAATCCAGGTCAACGGCCCCTCATAATGGTACATGTCGCTAATAAAGTAGAAGCATGGTATTTGTTATGTTGGGGTACTAATCAAAAGTAGCGAAGACTCACGGTGTTCCACACATGATGGTACTACTCATAAGTATTGTACGTCGTACAGGTAACGCAGACCTATTGTGTTTCTCATACAATGGCGCCACTCATAGTCAACGCAAACCGATGATGTTCCTCACCTAGGTGTACTAGTCACGGGTGCCGGTATTCCTGTGGTGTTCCTCACATAGTGGGTACTAATCACAGGCAACACAGACCCACTGTGTCGCTCATATAGTGGTACAACTCACAGGCAATGCCCAGACCCGCGGTGTTGCTCACATGGGTACGACTCACGGGTACTGGAAACCCACAGGAGAACCAACTCATTGCTGCTACTAATCACAAACCTGTTTCGTACCTAATATAGTGGTACTACTCGCAAGTACAGCCAACCCATGGTGTTCTCCGCGTGATGGTACGAATCAAAAGTAGTTTCATGGTTCTAATTTGGTCGCCTCTTTTAGTCGCCTCTCACGACAGGCAAGGGATACCGTGGGTGTATTTTTCGTCTGCATCCCCCACCCACAGGGGGTAGAGAGAGAGGAAAAACAAGAAAAAAGAAGGGATCCGTCACTTCGAAAAACGAAGTAACAGACGAAGAAAGGCAAGGGCCATGAAGGGCGTGAAAATTAAAGACTCCCTAGGCCTCGAATGCTCTAATACCGTCGGGGTTGGAAAAGAACAAGAGTTGACCAAGGGTGGTCGGACAGGATAGATGAAAGTGAGGAGCCTGGCACAAGTAAGCGGAAGCAATGCCAAGACTCAGCTAAGGGCCCTGTGGTCACCAATCCACACTCCCAAGTTGAGAGACCCTTGGGCCCCTTTTAGCCGTCTCCTACGACAGGCAGGGGATACCACAGGTGTATTCTACATGTGCGCCCCCCACCCACAGGAGGTAGTGTGTTTGGTCCACGAGAAGCATTTTATTTCCCTCAAGTCCGCTGGCAAGCCGGTTAGGACCCCCCCCTATCCGCCACCTGGGACCTGCCACGTGGGAGTATCACCTCTCCCCCTGCTACGCCAGCGTAGTAGGTTCGTGGGGAAATGTATACAAAATGTACATGACATTAGAGTCTTATAGATATTAGAGAGAAATGTAACGAAATAGAAATAACTGCATTTCTTCACATAACATTCCAGGACGAGTATTTGAAAGTACCTAGTGTGATTAACGCTACACTGATGGGCAACTTAGAGATAACTGGCTAGTAACATACAGGACCCTCTTCTGCCCTGATGATGGCAACGATGTGGGCTGGCATGGGCTCAACAAGATACTTCATGTATTGGGAAGCCATCCTGATTCACGACTGCAGCACAGCCTCCTATAATGCAAGGGGATTGGTCGGAACAGTGCCCAGGTGCGCAGGTTCCTGTATCGTTTGCCAGTGAGGGACGTTGGCACATGTACCAAGGACACGATTCATCTTATTTAAACAGTTTCCATACGAAAATACCACTATCACCAGCCTGAACAGCACCCAGTTGACAAGAGGGACCCACTGCCTCTTGTGCTTAGTGATGCACTCGTACCCTGCCATCGGTGTGTACCAACTGGTACCGCGACTCATCTGTCCAGGTGATCTTTTAACATGCTTCAAAAGTTCAATGGCGATGTCCGTTTGGCCATCTCATTCTTTGTGCTTTATGATGTACAGGAGGAGAGATCCCATAGTGGTAGAGTGGCTTCTGTACCCCACCATGTGAAAATGGTTATGCTCACACACAGCATTGAGTCTGCACATGATCTGCTGCTCTGTGACCCGTCTATCCACTCTTATCATTCAAGCTAGCTAATGATGACCCCTGAAATCAACACCATTGGAGTTGACTCTGACGGCAGTGGTTTTTCCCAAATCCACAGTGGCCAGAGGAAAGTCCTGCATGATTTCAGAGGTGGAATGATGCTTACGTCTGGAGCCAACGATCTGGAAGCCATCAAATGAACTGAAATCTCATGCCTTATTCATCCTGTACTTAAATGGTTACTCACATGGCCAGTATGAGGCCTTGTGACATCGTAAACATGTGTCACGGTATACTATTATATTCACTGGGCTGACTACAGCCATTTCACCAAAACAGTTGCTCATCAGTGAATAATTACTAGGAGAAGATGGATAAAAGGCAGAATAAGTTTAGAATACAAAGGAGTTTTTAGGACTAACTTTCAAACACGACAAGGAAATAAAAATTAATATGAGGAGACTTAACAGAGAGCCTATTTATATTTAGTCATACACATAAAACTTGATCTGACACTTGTTTGTTCCTATCCAATACAGATATTTATGTTTAGTTTATCTACAAGAGGCATATGAAGAGAAAACTTAGGGGGGGAAAATTTTGACCATACACTGGGATGATAGTGAAGGTAAGTTATATTATGGGGAATCAAATCATATAGCATTAATAACAGAATGAGTTTTAGGTTCAAAGTAGTAAGAAGGGTGAGTAAGATGAAGCTTTCATATTTCACCAGCATTGTTCATAATTTCATTAATGGTGCTGATAGTGCTCATTTGTGAAGAAATCTTGTAAGCCGTTTCATTTATTGTAACCCACTAGGTTGCAATAACTGACCGAGACACAAAAACCCCATATTGAACACATTCATTACATTAAAATTTGTATACGAAGAAAGAATGCCTGTCATCATATCTTGATGGATATAGTATTGTTGCATCTGTCTCTTGGCACAGGCCAGAGCAAAATGTAGCTTCTACCGAAGTATCAGTCTCATTTATTGCTGTGACAGTATGGAAGCTGTTGGGGCAGTAATGAAATTCACAGCATGTCTGGACGTTATGAAAAATGTTACTCTTAGTGTCAATCATGCTGAATTAGACAGCACTTTCTGGCTCATGAGAAACGCAATGGCGAAGAACTTCGCATCTCATCTAGCTTAGTGCAACTTGTTACAGCATCATCAACGGCTTTTGTGATTTCCCTATTTTTATGTCATCCAGTATATCTTGTGACTTGAATAGAATTGCAGATTATACTCCACAAATTTTGGATTGGAAAGGCACCTAAGCTGATTTAGGTTGACATTTTGAATTACAAAGGATGTGTATTCTCTCAGGATGGCAGTGTAATGAGGAACATAAAAATCAATATTATATAGAGTAAAGACTTATTCATAACACCAGCCAGAGACATCTTCATTGCATAAAGGGTGCAACTAACATTGGTAACAGCAATAAAAGCTAGTAAAGTAATGAGGGCTCACAAGAGATGGAATGTAGATCATCTTGGATTGATGAGAAAATGGGTTCATTGGGGTTGAGAAAACAATCTAGAAATGATGAGAAGAGAGTCAATCTATTTGAAGATAGCAGTGTACGAAGACGTGAAGATTGTCTTCTCATGTTTTTGTCTTTATCTTCTCTTTCAACTGCCCCCTCTTCTCATTCTGATTTGTCACTGTATTTATATCATTATCTGTGCATTTTTATGTTCTTATCTCCTTATATATGATTTGATTCAACACTCACTTTTTTCCCATTACTTGATATAATAATTAACAATACCATTAGGCTATTAATTCTTAAGAAATACCATAGATAATTTTCATACTGATCTATTTCTGTCTAAGGAAATAAACTTACCCAATTAAGAATCATGATGAATACCAAATTGATCAGAGCAGCTGTTACAGAACTCATCACACCATAAGTGTCAGTAAAGAGAATTCGACCTGCAAGAAGCGACATGCGATACAACACCACACCAAACACAGCTCCAACAGCAACTGATGCCTGCAAGAGGAAAAAGAATATCAGTATTAATTTTTAAAAAAGTCTTGAAGCTATTTGTTTTTGTTCAAATAAGGGTTGTGATAGCTTATAGTCTTCATGAGTTTTATCCAATTATTTATCCAATGGATTTAACCAATTATTTTGAGTCTTGAGTGCTTTTTTGAGCCCTACAAAATTACCTTTTTGCATATATGTTCATAGGCAAGTATTTCTAATGTTCATGCACTCTTGAGATACACAGAGAAGAAAAATGGACAATCACATGGAAACAAGGGAGAGGTAGCAGCCAGAAGTCAGTGAATAAGATATATGAACAAGAATGTTTATAGAGGAAATGAGTAGATGAAGTTCTGATTAAGGGCCCCCATCTGGAGTTGTGCCCTATAAACGAATTTTAAAAACCCAACAACTTACTCACCTCTCCATTGTATATTGTTTTCTAACTGTTTAACACATACTTTCCATCCCTCCTTCCCCTCACCGCTCCTTGCCAGGGTGAGCTTAGGTCCGAGGTGAGGAACACATCATTAACTTTGAGTGAGGTCATACTTCTACTATTTTGTCTAAGAGATATACTTTAGCTTCCTCTTACATAAATAGAAACTTCCTTTTTTTAAGAATGTTTAAACAATTAGAACATTTTATTTCAGCAGTGATCATCATCATTTGCTAATCAAAAGGAGAAGATTATACTGTATTTGTTTTCTATTTCTGAACACAATTTCATATGAAAGAAAATTTTTATTTCAACAGCAACCACTATCATTTGCTAATCAAAAGCAGAAGATTACATTTGTTCTCTGTTTTGATCAGAATTTCATATTAATGAAAAGCTTCATTTTAGTGGTTGTTGTTATACGTTCATTCAGTTAGCAATAAGAGGAAGATATTTTCATCAGTATATAACACGTTTTAACCTCTTTGTAGCAATATGCTTTCTTTTTAATCAAGCAATATGCACTTATTAATAATAAAACACTCTTGTCTATTTAGTTTCTTGCTATTAAACCGCAAGAAATACTGTGTGTTTTCTTAACAAACTAAGTTATGCAGCAGTTCGAGTCTACACAACTCCATGTCATGAATACTTCATATAATTGGCAAGAAAATTAGTGAAAACTATAATTGCATTTTTCTCAAAATATATGGACTTATGGAAAACATAACCTGTAGTTCTGCAATTCCATCGGAACAACAGTTGATGTGTAGCATGGTGAGTGCCTACCTTTCAAAAGATGATCTCATCTATGTATGGTAGGTTCTATCTGCTAGAATCACATTTAGACAAAATGGAAAAAAATCAAAATATGATCTTTGTACTCGAAGGTACCAGAAAAGGATTTGCACAAAAAATATTTACATGAAGTTGCTGTTTGTCAATTTTGAAGCTTCTGAATGACGGAAAGAAGAAATAAATAATATGTTGCACACATTAAATATGAATAACATAGACACATTCGGATTGTATATTTTGACTTTATCTGTAGTGATATTTGTACATGAGATCTGTTGTGGGGAAAGGCACCCAAAATTAGCAATGGAAAATTTACAGCAGAGCTAAACAAAATTGTCTGTAGTGTAAAAACTGCATTTCTATATTTTGACTTGCTGCGCTATAGGTTTTCTTAACAAACTAAGTTACGCAGCAGTTCGAGACACAACTCGATGTCATGAATACTTTGTAAAATTGGTAAGAAAATTATTGAAAACTATAATTGCATTTTTCTCAAAATATTTTATTAATAGCACCTAGAAGGATGAATGCTTTTTTTAAATGCTCAGTACTTTATGCCAATTTTACAACCACAGAAATGTCAAAAATGAAAACTCTGACTTTAGGTCCCTTTCCGCACGAATAACATATTTGGATGGCAGTCATTGCTGTAGTTATTCTTGTGATTGTGATATGCTTTCAGCAAGTTATGTCTGATGATTTTTGTATTTTGCTACAGTGTGTTCTATTCATCATTCATTTTTGTGCCAATACAGCATTGTAGTTTTATGTTTCACATTACGATCATCATCATCATCATCATTTTACAGTTCCAGTTTCGCGGGTACTGTTGGCGAGCCTCTTTCATTCTGTTTTATTGAGATATGTTCTGTTGTTAATGACGTCCTCCAGTGTCCTTTCCCCGATCTGCAATGTCCATCTTTACAATGTCCATCCAGTGGGTTCTTGGTCTTCCCACCATTCGTTTCCCTGCCACATGTCGCTCCAAGTTAACATATGCTATCCTTGTTGGCTCCATCCTCATTTCATGCCCAAACCAACTCACTCTGGACATGCTGATCCGATCTAACAATGATGTAACAATCCCAGCTTCCTTCCTAACCACATCATTCCTCAACTTGTCCAGTTTGGTTTTTTGAATTGTGGACCTAAGGAACTTCGTCTCGGATGCCTGCAAGCTTGATGAGTCTTTCTTAGTGAGGGTGCAGGTTTCAATACCATAGGTTAAGATTGGTATGAAGTACTGATTGAACATCACCAGCGTTGATTTTGTTGGTACTTTGGGATCCCAGAGGAGTGTTCGTACTTGCTGGTAAAAGTGAGAGCTCTTCTGCACTTTATTTGCCACCTCCTTTGTGGCTAGTGTATCTCAAGATATTACACTGCTGAGGTATGTGTACAGCTTTCCACACTTTCTAGTGGATGGTTTCCTAGCATGATGTTCGCTTGTCATCCCTCTCTGTTTATTGCCATCGCTACTATTTTGAGTTTGCTTATCCTGAGACTGAACTCCTGGAACTTAACCTTCCATTCATCGAGTCTCGACTGTACTTGTTTCTCAGTTTCTCCCCAAATCATAACATCATCAGCAAAGGCCATCGCATTTAGTTCACCAGAAGTTTTCTTGATGTTCTTCATTATGTCATCCATGATGGTGATAAACAATAATGGGGATAGTGCACTGCCTTGCTGGACTCCACTTTCGGTCTTGAACCAGGATGAATGTCTGTCACCCAATCGCATACAGCTGGTAGAGTTCTCATACAGCATCTGAACTTTCCTCACCAGTTCCTCTGGCACATTCCTTTTTCTCAGGCATTCCACATCTTCTCTCTTACAATGCTGTCATATGCCTTCTCAATGTCAAGGAAAACCATAAACGGATGTTTGCCTTTTTTTTCCAATATTTTTCCATGAACATATGGACACTGAAGATTAGGTCCGTTGTGGACCCGTTAGGCCTGAAGCCATACTGTTCCTCTTCAAACTGTGGCTCTAAGATGACTCGCAATCTGCTCTCTAAGATTTTCTCAAGAATCTTAAGCCCTATGAGAAAGGAGTGTAATTCCCCGGTAGTTGGAGCATTTTCGGCGATTTCCTTTCTTAAACAGGGGGATAATGACACCCTTGCTCCAATCAGTAGGTATCTTGCCATCTTACAAACTGCATTGAGCACTCTGTGTAGCCACTGTAAACCCTGGACTCCTGCTGCTTTAATCATGTCTGTGCTGACTTCATTGATTCCTGGGGATTTCCCTTGTGGCATCTTCTTAAGGGCTGCTTCTGTTTCTGCCCATGTAATGGGAGGTACCTGTGTGCAGGTTTCAACAGTTGGTTCTATTGTTCTCTGATCTGCTTCTGTCCTGTTCAATAGATGATCAAAATGATTCCTCAGAACCTCTCTGATGTCCTCTTCTTTCCTGGCCAGGTTTCCATTAGGATCCTCAATTGCCTTGATGGTTTCAACTGAATTCCTTTTGTTTTTTATTACTCTGAACAATAGTTTCATATTGCCTCTGCTGTCTTCCTTCAGTTTTTGAGTAAATTTCTTCAAGCACTTTATCTTCTCCCCTTCTACTACTACTATTTTAACTCTCAATTTCTTGTCCCGGTAAACTTGTTCAAGGTCTATGATCTTCCCCTCATCCCTTACCTGTTTTGGCTTGGATATCTCATACTTTTTGTGCTATGTTCCTTTCCTTTATTGAGGATCTTACTCTCTTATTCCACCAGAGTGTCTCTTTTTCCCTTACTCTTGCATGTGTCTTCCCGCAAACCTCTATTGCTTCTTTTATCAAGGTGTTTATAAATCTGCTTCACTCTACCTCACCACTCTCCACTTCTTCCGTAGACAGTTGTCCTCTTATACGGTTCTGATAGTCGGTCCTTTTTCCAATCTGTCGTAGTACCACACCGTAATCTTAGGTAATTTCCTGGTTGTTATATTTGGTACATTAATGTCTTTCAGATCTGCTACTAATAGCTGGTGGTCGCTATTGAGGTTCTCACTTGGAATCACCTTGACATCAGTCACAAGTCTACTTCTTTCTTTATTTACAATGACATAGTTAATGACCGTCTTGCTCTTTCCATCCCAGCTGTAACGGGTAACCTTGTGACTGACTCTTTTGTTGAACCAAATGTTTTTTACTACCAAACAGTTTCTTATGAAGAAGTCTAGGAGATGTTCGCTTTCCAGATTCCTTCTCCCATAGCCAAGTGGTCCCATCACCTTCTCATAGCCATTCCTGTCTGTCCCGAGCTGTGTGTTGAAGTCCCCGATGATGACTGTCCTCTCTTCACTGATGATCTCTTCTAGGTCTTTGAGGAACTTGTTCTTTTCATCTTGATTGCAACTAGTCTGAGGGGCATACACTTGCACCAGTGTCAGCTTCTCTTTCCCAAGGTGAACTATTGCCTTTATTATCCTCTCACTGATGTACTGAATCTCTGTAATACCATCTAACTCTTTAGACAATATCAATCCTACTCCATTTCTCATCTCTCTGTTGTTACCATTCCAGTAGAGGGTATAGTTTTTCCTCAACTCTTTCTTCCCTTTACCTTTCCATTTAGTTTCACTTAGTCCTAGAATTGATATTTTCCTTCTCTCCATGATATCCATTAACTCTTCACATTTTCCAGTCAAACTCAGTACACTGATTGTTCCTATTTGAGTGTGTTGCCTTCTCTGGGGTTGTTGCACAATCGCAAGGCTTGGCCTATCATCAGGCTGTAAGCCATCATACCTGGCGTGGGTCTGCGAGTGCTGTTGTCTACTCCCAGTTCTTTGTTTGCATCCGAGGCTCGTATAACTCTTGAAAGCGATTGCAGTTACTGTCCAACTGACTTGCTAGGCCTAACATTAGAGAAGATTTTCTGTCAGGGTTATCTCCCTTAGCCTTTAGCAGTCCCCTGCCACATCTGCAAGGCAGCAGCTTCCAGTTGAATTTGTGTGTCATTTCCTACACAATGGCTTCAACAAGCCCCCTAAGGGTGAACTCCTCTGCCCATAGCCATTTGTTCTCCTTTAGTTTGTCAGGTTTGGTAGCAGCCGCCCAACCCTCGGCCACTGTCGCATATGGTAGCAGGATCATACGGTAGCAGGATATTTTAGTTATAGTCTCAAATGTGATTATCCAGTCAGGTCAGACTTAAAATTTAGATTGGCAAATTAAATGATTCGTCAATTATTGCCAGATTTACACTTGAAGGAGATAAATATTTTACTCTGGATTTTTGTCGCTGCAAGTCGGAGCGTAGAATGTTAGAAGTTTGAATCGTTGTGGTAGGTTAGAGAATCTGAAAAGGGAGATGGATAGGCTAAAGTTAGATGTAGTTGGTATAAGTGAAGTATGTTGGCAGGAAGAACAAGATTTTTGGTCAGGCGACTACCGAATTATCAACAAAAAATCTAACAGGGGAAATCCAGGAGTTGGTTTAATAATGAATAAGAAAATAGGGCAGCGGGTAAGCTACTATGACCAGCATAGTGAAAGAATTATTGTAGTCAAGATAGACACCAAACCAATGCCCACCACAATAGTGCAGGTCTATATGCCTACTAGTTAAGCGGATGATGAAGAAATCGAAAGAATATATGAGGAAATAGCAGATTTAATACAATATGTAAAAGGTGACAAGAATCTAATTGTGATGGGAGACTGGAATGCAGTGGTAGGCCAAGGAAGAGAAGGTAGTACAGTAAGAGAATTTGGATTGGGACAAAGGAACGAAAGAGGAAGTCGGCTGGTCGAATTCTGCACTGATCATAATTTAGTCCTTGCCAATACTTGGTTCAAACACCACAAACAACGGCTGTATAGGTGGGCAAGACCTGGAGACACTGGAAGGTATAAAATAGACTTCATTATGATTAGGCAGAGATTCAGAAACCAGGTGTTGGATTGCAAAACTTTCCCAGGAGCAGACGTGGACTCTGACCACAACTTGTTGGTCATGAAATGCCATCTGACGTTGAAGAAATTGAAAAAAGGAAAGAATGCAAAAAGATGGGATCTAGACAAGAAAAGAGTGTGAGGGATTGTTTCAAGGAACATGTTGCACAAGGGCTAAATGAAAAGGCTGAAGGAAACACAATAGAGGAAGAGTGGATAGTCATGAAAAATGAAGTCAGTAGGGCTGCTCAAGAAATGTTAGGAAGGAAGAAAAGATCAAGTAAGAATCAGTGGATAACTCAGGAAATACTAGACCTGATTGATGAACGACGAAAATACAAGAATGCTAGAAATGAAGAGGGCAGAAAAGAATACAGGCGATTAAAAAAATCAAGTGGATAGAAAGTGCAAGGTAGCTAAGGAAGAATGGCTGAAGGAGAAATGCATGGATGTCGAAGGCTGTATGGTCCTGGGAAAGGTAGATGCTGCATACAGGAAAATCAAGGAATCCTTTGGAGAAAGGAAATCTAGGTGTATGAATATTAAGAGCTCAGATGGAAAGCCACTTCTAGGGAAAGAAGACAAAGCAGAAAGATGGCAGGAACATATCCAACAATTGTATCAAGGTAAAGATGTAGATAATTTGGTTCTGGAACATGAAGAGGCTGTTGATGCTGATGAAATGGGAGACCCAATTTTGAGGTCAGAGTTTGACAGAGCTGTGAGTGACCTAAATAGGAACAAGGCACCTGGAATTGATGACATTCCCTCTGAATTACTGACTGCCTTAGGAGAAACCAGCATGGCAAAGTTATTTCATTTAGTGTGCAAGATGTAGGAGACAGGAGAAGTCCCATCCGATTTTCAGCAGAATGTTGTTATACTTATTCCCAAGAAAGCCTGTGCTGACAGGTGTGAAAACTACCGCACCATTAGTTTAGTATCTCATGCCTGCAAAATGTTAACACGTATTATTTACAGAAGAATGGAAAAACAAGTTGAAGCTGAGTTGGGAGAAGATCAGTTTGGCTTCAGAAGAAAGGTAGGAACACGTGAAGCAATCCTGACTTTACGTCTGATCTTAGAGGTGATATAGATGTTGATTCCCATAGGGAATCTGAAATATTTGTCCTGAATGAGTAAATTTATAATACCAATATAAATGGTCCATTATTGGACATTATAAATTTTCCAGCTAACTCATTCTTGGTTGCCAGCGTTTCGCCCTCGTGTGCTAGGGTGGGCTCATCAGTTGGTACCTAGCACACCTACCAATACGCTGGCTAGTGCATACCGTGGAGGCCACTGTGTAGGCTAACTGGAGCCACCGGCAGTGCCTATGCACTAAGAGACTTTGTCTCGTTATCAAAAATTGATGCCTGCTTGGCCATCAGATGATATAGATGTTGATTCCCATAGGGAATCTGAAATATTTATCCTGAATGAGTAAATTTATAATTCCAATATAAATGGTCCGTTATTGGACATTATAAATTTTCCAGCTAACTCATTCTTGGTTGCCAGCGTTTCGCCCTCATGTGCTAGGGTGGCCTCATCAGTTGGTACCTAGCACACCTACCAATACGCTGGCTAGTGCATACCGTGGAGGCCACTGCGTAGGCTAACTGGAGCCACCGGCAGTGCCAATGCACTGGTATTATATTGGTATTATAAATTTACTCATTCAGGACAAATATTTCAGATTCCCTACGGGAATCAACATCTATATCATCTGATGGCCAAGCAGGCATCAATTTTTGATAATGAGACAAAGTCTCTTAGTGCATTGGCACTGCCGGTGGCTCCAGTTAGCCTACGCAGTGGCCTCCACGGTATGCACTAGCCAGCGTATTGGTAGGTGTGCTAGGTACCAAATGATGAGCCCACCCTAGCACACGAGGGCGAAACGCTGGCAACCAAGAACGAGTTAGCTGGAAAATTTATAATGTCCAATAACGGACCATTTATATTGGTATTATAAATTTACTCATTCAGGACAAATATTTCAGATTCCCTATGGGAATAACATCTATATCATCTGATGGCCAAGCAGGCATCAATTTTTGATAATGAGACAAAGTCTCTTAGTGCATTGGCACTGCCGGTGGCTCCAGTTAGCCTACGCAGTGGCCTCCACGGTATGCACTAGCCAGCGTATTGGTAGGTGTGCTAGGTACCAACTGATGAGCCCACCCTAGCACACGAGGGCGAAACGCTGGCAACCAAGAACGAGTTAGCTGGAAAATTTATAATGTCCAATAACGGACCATTTATATTGGTATTATGGTCTTAGCGGATTGGATCAAGAAAGACAAACCCACGTACATGGCATTCATAGATCTAGAAAAGGCATTCGATAATGTTGATTGGACCAAGCTATTTATGATTCTGAAGATGATAGGGATCAGATACCAAGAACGAAGAATCATCTACAATCTGTATAAAAATCAGTCTGCAGTGATAAGAACTGAGGGCTTTGAAAAAGAAGCAGCAATCCAGAAAGGAGTGAGGCAAGGCTGCAGTTTGTCTCCTCTCCTTTTCAATGTTTACATAGAACAGGCAGTAAAGGAAATCAAAGAGAAATTTGGAAAGGGAATCACAGTCCAAGGAGAGGAAATCAAAACCTTGAGATTTGCCGATGATATTGTTATTTTATCTGAGACTGCAGAAGATCTCAAGAAGTTGCTGAATGGTATGGATGAAGTCCTGGGTAAGGAGTACAAGATGAAAATAAATAAGTCAAAAACAAAAGTAACGGAGTGAAGTCAAACGAAGGCAGGTGATGTAGGAAATATTAGATTAGGAAATGAAGTCTTAAAGGAAGTAGATGAATATTGTTACTATGGTTTTCCGTGGTTTCCCAATTTCACACCAGGCAAATGCTGGGGCTGTACCTTAATTAAGGCCACGGCCGCTTCCTTCCAACTCCTAGGCCTTTCCTATCCCATCGTCGCCATAAGACCTATCTGTGTCGGTGCGACGTAAAGCCCCTAGCAAACAAATATTGTTACTTGGGTAGTAAAATAACTAACGATGGCAGAAGTAAGGAGGACATAAAATGCAGACTAGCACAAGCAAGGAAGAGCTTTCTTAAGAAAAGAAATTTGCTCACTTCAAACATTGATATCGGAATTAGAAAGATGTTTTTGAAGACTTTCGTGTGGAGTGTGGCATTGTATGGAAGTGAAACATGGACGATAACTAGCTCGGAAAGAAAGAGAATAGAGGCTTTTGAAATGTGTTATTACAGAAGAATGCTGAAGGTGAGATGATAGATCGAATCACGAATGAAGAGATACTGAATCGAATTGGTGAGAGGAGATCGATTTGGCTAAATTTGACGAGAAGAAGAGATAGAATGATAGGACACATCTTGAGACACCCAGGACTTGTTCAGTTGGTTTTTGAAGGAAGTGTAGGTGGTAGGAACGGTAGGGGTAGACCAAGTTATGAATATGACAAGCAGATTAGAGCAGATGTAGGATGCAACAGTTACGTAGAAATGAAAAGGTTAGCACAGGATAGGGTAGCATGGAGGGCAGCATCAAACCAGTCTATGGACTGATGACTCAAACACAACAACATTTAATGAGTAAATTTAACTTCACTTTTATTATTTTCTTTGATGGTCAATAAACCCTTATTTTTCATTAAAAGCACATGTCAAAATGAAAAGTGAATGAAATAAATAATCATTTTAAGATTCTGAAGTATACATGTTTAGACTTGCTGACAAAAATAAAAAATGTTTATTTTAAACTATTAACTATTTATGATTGTGCCAATGCATTTTCTGCCGCGTTATAAATTGGCATCAAAATAGATGTATGGACCATGCGAGACGGAATTTATGCAATGAGAACTGTGATTCAGAAGTTCACAGGGGGCTGAACTCGCAAAAACAGAGCATGATCACGAAGGCTGTGGAAGAAAAGAACATTGAAATGCTAGGTAGATTGTTTCACTGCCTTCGTAATATACAGGCCCAACTGTAGAAAGCGTGCCAAGCCAATCAGCTGATCGATTGAGGCGAGCTAAGTGAATATTACAAGTTGTACTTGAGAATGTAATCCATAAGGATTGGGGGCATTCTTGGGATAATTGTGACCGTTGAGAGACAAAAATTTATATTTAAGTATATTGCATGTTTTTTTTCTTTAAATTTATCACATCAGCATTTACGTAAACAGCTGTTATTAAGATAATGAGTCCTCATAGTTTAGGTTAGGCATGGTATCTTCACGTGGTGAGTAATGTAAATTCAAGGGACGTAATACTTCTCGTGTAATTTATTAATTTAATTGTTATCGTACAACACGTTTTTGTAGAAATATAATGTGGTACAAATTTAAATACAGTGTGCGAAAGTTCACATTTGCCACAAGGCTGAGAACTTGTGTGTACCACGGCGAAAATACAACTATACAAGTAAATAGACATTAATATTTTCATTTTCTTCGTATAGGGGCAGGTAACCTTTATGAGAAATGAAAATTCCAACCGAAGAAATACCTATTACGAAGAATAAAGGTGTACCGGTATGTTTCACTCATTTTCCAGAGCTGATGAGTTCTGCTATTGACTTTCTTGTTTCACAGATTTACAGCAGAGCGTTTAATTGTTGATACAGAACAAGTACAAAAGTGGACAGTAACCCATTGAACCTACATATGGTTATTTCTTGGTTCGTAATGTTGAATACGTGCTGCCTCTTCTCCCCAAAATTAATGCGAGTAAGAACCATTCCTCGGCGGTTTCCGTGAATGTGGTAAGTAACTAATACATCTGGATGATCAGTGCATTAATATTTGGGAAAACATGGGCTATTCCTAAACAAAAAATGATACAAATGTTTGTATAGAAGAAAGGATTTCAAGAAAGTCTTTGACGGATAGTGCCAGAAGTGTAAAAAAAAAAACTGTATTTATGGCCATCTAGAGGTATAGAACTAAAATTTATTATTGTATGTTTGTTATCCCCATATTTGTATTAATGCATAATAATTATTTGTTGGGTACACTGACGAGTAAAACACTGAAGCTTTGACCGCGTAGATCGCACTTCAATCCTACTTCTCCTAAAATTACATAGACCTGACTTACGAATTATGATGCAATTACAGGTTTTGGTAATCTCACCTCTAATATTAATACAACATTTGTAAATATTTCATAATTACAAAAGGAACAGACGCATCACGTCCTTGCATTACACGGGTCGGACGGAGGAAACAGTTCGCCTCTTTGTGTGACGTCATCGGACGTACAGTACGGCCTGTACATCAGAAGATAAATGGAAATGGCGTATGGCTTTTAATGCCGGGAGTGTCCGAGGACAAGTTCGGCTTGCCAGATGCAGGTCTTTTGATTTGACTCCCGTAGGCAACCTGCGCGTCGTGATGAGGATGAAATGATGATGAAGAAGACACATACACCCAGCCCCCGAACCAGTGAAATTAACCAATTATGGTTAAAATTCCCGACCCTGCCAGGAATCAAACCCGGGGCCCCTGTGACCAAAGGCCAACATGCTAACCATTTAGCTATGGAGCTGGATACAAGATTAAATTATATATTATTATCACACAACTATCTGCCGAAAGATTAAATGGAGGATGAAGACATTGTCTGCGTATATTCGCTAGGAAAATAACAAAATATATAAAGAATATTCTGCAATAAACTGAAGAAAGAAGAACATGTAGTAGAAAGTCACATATTTAATATAAAAGAACAGTGTTCCAGTTTAAAATAGGAAGAGAAAAACTTAGAAGGCAAGGCAAGTGGTCAGACAAGGACCAGAATATTGACTACTGACAGAGTAAAAGATTGCCAAGTAAATATAAGACGAGAATTTCAAGAAGGAAGAAAATCAATGGAAATAGAACGTCAGAAAAATGAAATATTATCTGAATTCACTTTCAATTTAAAACAGAATTGATACTGGAGCAGTAGTGAACTAAATATAACATATTTGAAAGCAATCATATTTATTATCAAATATATAAGAAGAACACTTATAGACTGTCGAACTACTGAAGACTTTGATATGAACTCATACATATCATATTTACATTCTGTTAAGCTTACCGCAAGAAAGAAGGCCGTCAATATGTGCAACTAGATCCGCAATGAACCGTCTTGGGGATGAGTGTGTCATGGACGATCCAACCAACCTGATGTAGAACGGGAGACCAGCTGATCTATGGAATCCAGCTGGCCGAGCGCAGCAGCCGTAGCTTGGATGGCTACAGATTCGTCATAAACCCGAGAATGACAAGCTAAGTTTTCTAAATTATAATTGTTAATTAAATTGATGTAGGATAATATTATATGAGAATATTACCTAAATTGTGTATCTATGACAGTAATGGGATCAGTGAAGTGTAATGTCAAAAATCTAGCTCTCATGGTTAAGATATGTTAGGATCAATATACCTTGATTGGGAGAAGTGACAGTGTGTATTGTATATAATGTATTAGCTAAGGAGAATTTATTATTAATGGCAGGAATGAGTAGAGTTTACTACAGCATAATGACAGCATATGTTGAGAAAAGAATATCGTAAATGGGTAAAGTAACCGAACGTGTTGTTGGTCATCATGATGAAGAAGAGATATGCAGCCAATATGAGTTATTCTTCGTCAATGCAAAAACAGAAAGGATATTATAATGTATTAGGAGGTTAGATGTCAATCTGGGAAATGAGATATGATCCAGTGAAGTGAAAATGTTTTCAGTGGAATAGAATACGTCGTGGGAAACGTGTTTATGAGTAAAAGTTATGACATATAAGAGGAATGGCTATGTTATGAAGGTGTTCTGAATTAATTAAATGATATGCAAGCTGTAATGAAAGATGTAAGAAATCATTGAAAAAGGCACAGAAGTGATAGAATGAATATGAAGGATACGTATATTTAAGTCTGGATCGTATACAAGAAGCACTGGCATGAAAAGACATCTCATCGTGGGAGTAGAGAAATATAATGAAGGCATAGCTAACCGAGACAGGTAAATTTTAAGTCAAATAATTCTCACTATATAGATATGCTGAAAATAAAGATATAATGTTAGGAAATACCCTAAATAATTATCCCATGTTGGTACTGCACAAGGTAAAATGTGGTGTATAATGCTGTAATGATCAATTTTGACATCCATAGTTATAACTGAAAGGAGTGAATCAAATTAAGAGGCGAATGTCATTTCATTGAAGGTAGAACTTAGAATCTTAAAATGAGAGTTGTGATTAATTAAGAACTCAAATAATTAGAATTCAATCATAGATAATGATTTCATGAGGTCATATGATGCTATTTACATGATTAAATGCAGTATGGTTAGGCCAATAGGTGCCAGAATTATGCATAGCAGTAGAAAATAGCAAGCTTAGTGAGTCATTCAACGGTAATTAAAGTAACTGACAGTGGCAGAAAAACAATTTAGTTGGTCAGAAACAATGTTAAAAGCATAAAGGAAAATATGCGTTTCTTTAGGAATGGTTTTAATAATTTTCAATATAATATCCGTGGACATGTTATGATGAAAGAAAGGAATTCAATCATAAGTTTGGTGAATGGAAATGCAGAGTTAGCTCATGTCAAGACGGCAGGTGATCGTTATTAGAAATTGAGGTGTACATAAAGACACTCTTATAATATTTATTTGGAATTTTGAAGTTTGAATCAAAACATTAATACAATTTTCTTTTTCCTAAGCTTATTATTATGTTAATAAACTAGTTAGTTAAGATTAAATATGTACAATATATTTATCTATAGGTTGAAATGGTAGAATAGTTTATTGATAAGTATGTGTTGCAATTCTCGTCTTTCTAAAGTGTTAAATTAGGTACAAAGGGATGGAGACATCCATTGAAAATGTTGGATCACAAATTATAAGCAACTGCACCACTCTTCGGGATTCACATTAAGCAGATTTTACAGTAAATATCCCCTGAGATTATCTGAGTAATCAGAGAATTTTATTTACGCCATTATTGGACGCAGTAAAGGCGCATGATTAACTTAAGAAGGCCCAAAAGGGTCCAAAATATGTTAAGAACTGTTCATGTAAATTGTACTGAATAGATGGATTTGACTTTTATAATTTCTTTATAAGAAATTTTGTCAGATTACAGTTGTATAAGTCAATAGGGAATGAAGTTCATAACATGCAACCCCATTTGTTTGGAAAATTATTTTATAACTTTGCTTTTGCTTCATTTGTTCCTAAATTAGGGATAATGTAACAATCATTCTCCATCATCGTTAAGCTAGTTTGATTTTCTTTTATAATTTATCTCTTGTTTTACTGTATCATGAATAAACTATGACATTCCTACTGTCAGTAGCCCGTCTGATAGCCATGATCTTTACAGCATCACATCTATATGGTCTGCCACCACGGTTAGCCAGTCTGAGTCCCGTTGGTCGTAAAAAAGTCACCATCGGAATGCTGGCAGCAGGGTAGGAAAGGTGGTGGTATACAATTTCTAATTACATTGCATGCCAAAACCTGGATTCAATTACAAATTTCCCCACAGTGTTCGCATGGAGTGACGGCATAAGACGCTGCTGATGATGATTAATCAATTGGATGGGGATGTTAAGCCTCGAGTAGACCACTTGGTGCGATTCAACAGGAGCAGACTATATGCCAGCACCAGGTTTCACCCTCTCCCTTCCTACTATCACATATCACGTCACTCATTTCATCTCAGTAACTTCTCTGATGAGGTTGAGGTCAGGAAGGGCACCCAGTTGTAAAAACTTGCTATGAAGATTCACCTCGCTTCATATATGACACATGCACACGCACGTGCGCGCGCGCACACACACACACACATACACTTCTAGAGAAACGGGACAAGGGTTAGATGTACATACATTTTTACTGTCAGTATTTTATCAGTTCAACTATTATCCCTTACCTAACACATATCTCCATATCTATAACCTCTAATGATTGTGAGCATTCATACAGGCACAGTACGTATGTATGTATTTTTGTTTTTACAAGTTGCCTTTTCATCGCACCGACACACAGGTCTTATGGCGGTGATGGGATAGGAAAGGGCTAAAAGTGGGAAGGAAGTGGCCGTGGCCTTAAGTAAGGTACACCTGGTGTGAAAATGGGAAACCACAGAAAACCATCTTCAGGACTGCTGACAGTATGGTTCGAACCCACTATCTCCTAAATGCAAGCTCATAACTGCGCATCTCTAACTGCATGGCCAATTCGCTTGGTATGTATATGAGTAATAGGGCAACTTCTATATCAGATTAATGGAAATTCCTCCTAGAATTAGTCATCTAGGCTAATTGAGAACTCTTTATATTCACTACAGGAGGAGGAGAGAAGACATGGAGGACATCAATTGACTGAAATCTTCAGACAAGTTATGTCATAATTTTTCTACAAACAGGTAAATTTACTGTACAAACCACTATTAAATGTATGAAGTAAGTCAAGACAGATTTTGGAAACACTGAATTCAGATGGTACACACACACACACACACTCTCTCTCTCTCTCTCTCTCTCTCTCTCTCTCTCTCTCTCAACATAATGCTTAAAGCTAGAGACTGTCATTTAGTTCACAGCTTACTAGTCTTTGAAGACTGCAAGCTCTGGGTGAAAAATTACTCACCAGCAGTATCATGACTGAATAGCTGAGAAGTGTGGCTGGAACACGTACTTTCCAAAATGGAACACAAGGCTCTCTTAAGTTCGTTACCACGTTTATTTTCTCATTAGCATTTTTCAGGCGAGCATAGTATTGTGGACGTGGATGCTCTGCTTGAAGATCAAACCCAGTTAGACCCCAACGGTGGGTAACATCAGCTGAATACCGCTTCCATAATTCCAAAAATAATGTTGCTAAAGGAAAGAAAAAGTCATTAATATAATGGGTTTAAAGAACAAATGTTTATGCTGTATCCACTATTCTAAATTATGCTATGCATTATACAGTAAAAACCAATAACAAAACAATCCAGTACACTAGACTCTCAATAATCCAGCCATTTCTTGCACAGAGGGGTGTCCAATTAGCATGAGTGCCAGATTACTGTGTGTGTGAGAAATTAAGTTGAATACCTATTGCACCACCTGCCTGGTGGCCATGATCGTTAAGGAGTTGAAGTCTATATGGTCTGACACCATGATTAGGCCAGTTCGAGTCCTGTTGGTCGAAAAAAATTCACCATCAGAATGTTGGTTGGCAGGGTAGGGAAGCTGGTGCTATACAATTTATAAGGACTAGATTGCGTGCCAAAAGCCTGGATTCACTTCCAAACCTCTCCGCAGAGCTCACATGGAGCGAGGGCATATGACACTGTTGATGGCGATTTGTCCATCAGATGGAAACATAAAGCTTCGAGCAGACCCCTTGGTGTTATCCAACAGGAGTAGGCTATGAGCTGACACCGGGTATCATCATCATCATCATCATCACCACCACCATCATACCACATCCAGACTGCAGGTCACCTATGGGTGTCAAGCAGTAAGACCTGCACCAGGCGAGCCAAACATTTCCTTGGACACTCCCAGCACTAAAAGCCGTATGATGCATATTTATTAAAAACAATGTTAATAATAATGCGACTATTTTTATGCCCCACTATCTATCTTTACAGCCTTTTAAATGCCAAGGTGCCAGAATTTTGTCTCACAGGAGTTCTTTTAACTGCCAATAAATCTGACACCAGGCTGGCATATTTAAACACCATCAAACACCACTGGACTGAGCCTGGATCAAACCTGCCAACTTGAGTTGAGAAGGCCAGCACTTTACTGCTTGAGCTACTCAGCCTGGCCAAAAAGTCCAATGTTACGATGTAACATTCATATATTTAAGAAAAGCTTAACATAAAACAAATAGTACGAGAGTTTCCTCCATTCAGTAGTTCTGAATTTTTAGTTGATGCAGAAGATACTCGATGGCAGCAGGCTTTGTCATGGAACTGCCTTGCAAGCATTATATCGTCACGCTTTCTGGTTCTGTTAGGTCCACTACTTCATCACTTTTATCTTTAATCTCCTATACTGTTAAAATTATTTCTTCATTGGTTAAAATCTGGTCTCCTTCACAATTTTCCTTTCAGCCAATTAGTAACATCTTCATCAATTTCCTTTCCACCAAGAAACTTGTGGAATACAACAATGCACAGAGTGTCAGGACGGATGATTCCAAATTAACTGGTTCATCACTTGCCCAGTGCCCAACCTGTCTGAAGTTTTCACTTTCTGTTTCAGATTTAATAAAATGTACTTCCTTTTTGATGCCACAATTTCAAATAAAATCAATGACACATTGTTGGCGTCCAGTTAATGGCTATAACACAGCTGTTCGTAGTGACCTGAACAGCAAAGAAGGCCATTTCTGCTTATTTAACCTAACAGCCAGAGGTTGGATTACTGAGATGCTGGACTATTGAGGGCTGGATTTTATAAGTACCTAGTGTAATCTGTACAGATACCTGCATGGTGAGATCAAAGTCATAATTTGTACAAAATACAACTGGACAGGAAGTGCACTGCAACTCAACTGATGAAAAATGATGGAAGGGAAAACAGTTCAGGTAATGAACAGATGCCCTCATTTGCCAATTTAATAAAAATGTCAAAAATCAAACATATAACTTTTCTGTTACACTGTAAATGGAATGATCATCTCACAAAATAATAATAATAATAATAATAATAATAATAATAATAATAATAATGATTCACACTCTGTTGCTACTAATCACAGACTTATTGGGTACTAAACATAGTGGTACTACTCGCAAGTAAAGGTGACCCATGGTGTTCCCCGCGTGATGATACAAATTACAAGTACTCTCATGGTTCTAACTCGATCATCCCTTAGTGGCCTCTTTTAGCCGCCTCTTACAACAGGCAGGGGATACCATGGGTGTATTCTTCGTCTGTGTCCCCCACCCACGGGGGAATTTTCTTGCTTGACAAATATTGAAACCGTTTAAGAACAACTTCATGTTTGCCTATCAAAGTTGCAGGCAAGAACAAAATTATTACACTACAAGGGGAACATCCAAATATCACAGAACTGTCAGTGCCAGGAGCATTATGCATTTGAAGAATAACTGTTTTTAAAATTCTTTGCAAAGACATACTGAGATGCACTGCTGCTGTTAATAATAGGTCCTTTTTAAGTTGTAAAATTAATCCTTCTGTGAAGAGAATTAAATATTTTTCTAGAGTTTATTAAAAATATACCAATTGCAATTCATACCACCAACTGTACAACAGTATTTTATATTCTTTCCTATGTTAAAGTATAGGCCATGCAGCCAGGGTTCTCCAAAGTTTAGTTAAATATGTATAGGATTCCCTGAAGAAGAAAGAAATTAATAAGTTGGGAAAACTGGTCTAATAAATTGGACTAATAAAGGAATTGTTTTCAATTATTTTTTTTCACCTTCTTTGTATACAAAGTCACATTCGTAAAATTTTTATAATGTTTACTGCTGAAGGTCAGTTGTAAAATTATATGAGTAATAATGTGCTATAATATAACATACTATCTCTTGACACTTAGTTGCTTTGTACCTCAATTTACGCAGAATAAAATTATAATTTTGCATATACACTTCATATCCCCTCATATTTATCTCAGATTAGGTACATGAAAGTCAAAAGTAGGTTCAGTCCAATTGGTTTGTTTGTTAGCTTTTTGTTACGGCATCACAGGTAAATGGCTTAACAAAACTTCCCAAAGCTGGTATATTAGTTCAAGGATAGCAGAGTTGAGCACTAGGCTATATAATATATTTAATTATAGGGACCGTGCACATTGCAAGTGTTGCAATCTGGTAGCAATGTCGTGCATCAGCTTCCGGGAGTCGCGTGTTATGAGTATGCTTACATGTCACAGTATTTGAGGACGAATCTTTTAGTTGAGATGACTGAAGTTAGCAACTGTGGTTCTAGTAAGAGTAACAATAATTGTTTTGTCGTGGGCTATAATTTTACATAGAAAAACTGTTCTCCTGGAATGATATACTTTCCATTTCTGAACGAAAAACAGGATACCAAAAAAAGTTCTCCTGGAATAAAAGTCTTCTTTTTTTTGTTTTCGAATGAAAAACGGCATCCAAATAGACGAAAAGCTTGGATTATTGCTTTTAAGAGGGACACACAAACATGGCAAATGTTTTAGGCATTTCACATCATAACTGCGGATTTGTCTGAACTTCTGCATAAAGTCCATTTTCCACAATTATTTGAAGATGCAACGTGTGTGAGCACACTGTTCGAGAAACCTAACTGATGAGCAATGAGATATTAACTGGTTAGAGACTGACAGGGTGGACTAGGATCCAAATCTGTTGCACAGGGTGATTACAGGTGACAAGACACGGCATTTTACAATGACCCACAATCCAAATGGCAATCAACAATGTGGGAATCACCTGCCCCACCATGAAAAAAATGATTTTGTACAGGCCAATCACAGGGAAAAGTTAGGCACAAAGTGTTCTTCAATGTCCAGGAATGGTATATTTCAAATTCATTCCAGAAGGTCAAACTGTCACTAAGAAGATGTATGCTGCCATTCCTTGGCATCTTCATGACCCAGTGGAATGAAAGAAGCCTCATTTGTCACAAGGACAGAATTGCGTTCATCATCACAACAATGCTTCACATGCCAGTTGCTTCAAGTGAGAACATAACATACCTGTCCTTTCTCATCCTTCATATTCTCCCTATCTTGCACTGTAGGATTACCGTATTTACGCAAATAATCCCCTCCGCCAAATAATCCCCGCACCCTAATTTTCGGAAGGACCATTTTGAAAAAAAAAAATGAAATGAACTAAAATTCCTTCCATCTAAAGAGTAACGTGGGCATAAACAAAACTTTCATATCACTCCTCGAGTTCCACGTGGTATTTACGCAAATATGAACATGACAGAATAATCTGAATAATCCGTGTCACAAAATATTCTAAGATCCGTTACTGAAAGCCATTAACATTGACTCACAGTTTAAACCTTTCAAATGCCGTAGAAAAAGCTATTTCCGAAATGTCAACATCTACATCATGTATCCAGCAAGGCGCAGTTACACTATTCAAATAATGCAATTGGATAACTCGCTAGAAAACATAACCTCATGCAACGAAAGAAAAAAAGGAAAGACGAGGAGAAATCTATGCTGGCTCCCCTGTGCAAGTGCTTTATTCGCTGGATTACTGTAGTGTACGCATTTTAGATGCCTTGTACTTACACGGAAAGTACTCGATGCCCTTAAAACATTGTGGCTTATCGAACATTCCTATGATGAGGGAAGGAAGTAGGAAGTCTCTCACTTCTGTCTGCGGCGAGTTGGCCGTGCGATCAGGGGTGCATGGCTGTAGTTTGCATCCGGGAGAGAGTGGGTTCGAATCCCACTGTCGGCACCCCTGAAGATGGTTTTCCGAGGTTTTCCATTTTCACACCAGGCAAATGCTGGGGCTGTACCTTAATTAAGGCCACGGCTGCTTCCTTCCAACTCCTAGGGCTTTCCTATCCCATCATCGCCATAAGACCTATCTGTGTCTGTGCAACGTAAAGCCACTGGCAAAAAAAAAAAAAAAACTTCCGTCTGCAATGTAACACAGGACTGTGACTCTATCGTACGATTTCCCACCATAGCATTTCTCACGCTATTCAGAAATGCCAAACCTTGCCGCATCACAAAGTATTCTAAGACCCATTAATGGATGCAACCACCTTGATTCACAGTGGAGAGATTCCAATTCTTTTCTTGTGATCTTTTTCAAGCATTTTCAAATATATCAGAATTTTATCATATAATGGGTTCTTATATTCTATAGCCTCATTAAGGTTATCATTTTTCTTTACTAGTTGGTCTAGATGAATGTATAGATGTATTCATTAAGCTGCCCTTTTTTAATTTTTTTTGATAGCCCTAAGATGTATTACTCCTCCTTTGAAGCTGAAGATAACAACAAGGAAGTTCATAACACATCAATATCCCCCGCTCCTTCACCACCTCAAGTACGTGAACAAGAGACAACGCATCATCACTACTACACCAGACACAAGACCGTAAAATAATGACAGGAGATACTGTTCCAGAGGAAAGCAGGTTTAAAAAGAATTGATAACTAGGAATTAGTAATATTTCATCTACAATAGTAATAGGAGAGACATTATGAAATCTGGGTTTCTTCATTTTGACAATTACTATTAAATGTACAATTTTCAATTTATAAATTGGACTTTTTTTTCATGAACTTTTTAAGAAAAGAATAATCATTAGGACATATTCTCTATGGATTATTATACAAGTGTTTCCATGACAACTGCTTTCAATTGTAGAAAGAATTTACATAATTTCTCTTAAGTATTTTTTTCTTTTTAATATTGTCAATCTTCTTACGTTAATATTAAGGACACTCCTCTAAAGCAATGATACTTTGTCATTATATGAATTTTCATCTAAACAGAGTTATGTGTCTGAAGATGTTTATCATATACAAAAAAAGTACCACTTTTAACCAATAAGTTGCCTTAAGCAATTTAGTGTATTGACAATGTGGAAAATAAAAAATACTTAATTGTGAATTTGTGTAAGTGCGATACAGACCATGAAGCTGATTTTATGTAAGTCCGTTGATCTCGACATTAATAGAAAAAATGCAGTTTCAGCGGCATTGACAATACTGTTCGCGGTGTGTGCGAGTTGATTATAATTATGAGCCACGTTTTTCGCCAACTGTCGGCATCACCAGTTTTCGCGGATTCTGCTTGTCCGCATACTGCCTGCTACGTGATGTTGTGACATTCCTGAAAATGCTGAATACAAATTAATTACGATTTCACTCAAATTTACCAACTATGAAACACGCTCTAGACACACTGAAGCGAGTAAAAGTCCGGAAAGCTACCCATGCACGTTCCAGAAGACTCGTTCTATCGTGACGCCGAGAAAATTCTAATTTAAATTACTCTGTAAAATACTACTTTTAAAAAATGTAAAGCAAGTTTTGAATTAAAAGTCTGAACTGTTTTCTGTTTAAATATGACATATGTGGGCAGTTTTCTTCCATCTGCAGTTACACAAAGCATAACTGTACACCCAACATCGTAAACTATGTGAACCAGAAGCTTGCTGCCAACCTTGATACAAATAAAACCCGCACCCCAATTTTGTGCCTCAATTTTTTTTTTTTAATATGCGGGGATTATTTGCGTAAATACAGTACTATCAGTTTCTAAAAATCAAAACCCAGCTCAAAATGCAAAGGTACACATCAAAGAGGTGAAGACAAATGCAGCATGTGCTCTGCATAAAGTGTCCAAAAACGGACAGCCATACAGTTTTGAAAAGTAGAACAGATGCTCTCAGATTTAGGTCACAGCCCAAGGGCTTACTTTGGAGGTGGTGTTTTATAAATGCTGCAAGTCTTCTGTAATAAAGTTTCTAAACATATTCGGTTACTTTTTGATTCTTCTGTTATAAAAGCAGCAATAATATAAGATAAAATGAACTGATTCAACTCAAATGTACTCTGAATGTTAGCATCATACAGATAGAACCTACAATTATGGTACCACAGACAGTAAAGTCACAGGAAATTAAGAACTCACCCCAGAATGACATAAAAACAGCAAAAAACACCGTAAAAGGGTTATCAAACAGGTAGGATATTCGAGCATAACCACAAGTTTCATACAACTGCCAGTAATCACAACGTTTATCACACAGCGGACACATGGTAATATTCAGATCTTTGTTGCAGATATCATTACTGTGGAAAAGAAAAACATCAATCAGTAACAATAAATCAAGTTGGAAATAAGAAATTAAAACAGAAAATTTAGATTTTGTAACACCATTAAGATATATTTAGTTCTGTTTCACATTTAGGAAATCAAACAGTTTATATGTACAGTACTTTAAAAAAAAAAAAAAAAAAATAAAAATTTGAGCGCATGTTATTGTATAAGTTCCTCACAGGCACATCTGTGCATGCATGAGTCTACTGAGTATGGTTAACAAATTCCTGAAAGCAATTTGGGCTGCATGGCTAATGTTATTTGATTATTCTGGACAATGAAATCACAGAAAGAAAGGAATTAAAATTCACAGTAGCTCTTATTAATCCAGTAAATTAAGAAATACACATTGCTTGTAATCAGGTTTATTCGTCCAAGTTCAGTAGTATGATGCACAGCAGGCTGCTTCATATCTGTGTCAGGTGGCGTAGACAGCTGTGGCATAGGTAGACATATAGAGATCAAAAGATTGTGAGTCTGATTCCTGTCCAGGACATATTCTTTCATTTGTGAATTTTAATGATACATTTTGCCATTCACCGCATAGATAACATTGCTAGTTAAATTGCTTATATTTAGTTAATAATCTTAAGTCATTCCATTATTTTCTGTTTGTTATGAAACATGAACCAATTACTTGTTCATTTTTGTGATATCCAAGGGAATATCATGATACATTTTACTAACTACAGTCTGATATCCTTGTACGTCGGGGTACATGGCCCCTGTACTGTATTTACAAATATCCTTCCTATAATGGCGAAGCTTGGAGACTGTACGTTAGCAGTGATGGCACTGGTGAAGGCTGGTTTTCCAGCAACAGAAGCTGGTTGTAGGAAAGGGTTTCCCACTTCTACTGCTAGGCAGCGGGCCAAGCTTTATCAGGAACATGCGCAAGAAGCAAAGTGGCATTCTGCAGGCTGCTAACGCATCTTTACCTGACAGTAAAATAACATATAAATGGAATGTTATATATTTTCCACCATTCAATATTTACAGAAGATACATATATTACAGTAGTATATATGTTTTGTTCTATGTGACCTTCAGCTAATGAAGTTAAAATGTTTTCATCAATTGTAGTCTCTACTAGACACCAAGTTGATGCCCTCCTGTCAGTACTATAGGAGAACCCCTTTCTCTCAGCTGTTCCACTGAGAGCTTTGTCTTCCTTTCCTGGTGCAGTACAGAATGCAAGTAACCAAATTAGGGAAGTTGCTGCTAGGAAAATCCATTTGACCGAGGAACAAATAATTTATTGCCTTGGATATGCCAAGGGAATGGTGAACTTAGTGTGGGAAGTAGTAGTCTTCAGTGATGAAGGCACATTTTCCTGTCGAGATATGGGGCAGATCCACGTATCCCATGAACCCAATACCAGGTATGATACTAAATATATTGCCACCTCTCACAGAAGTGGTCATTTTATCATTCGATTCATTTGATTTGTTTCACAAAGTGTTGGAGTGTTGTTGATTCCAACAATGGACAAGGCAATTCCTTGGCTTCCAAACAGTCCTGCACCCGGGAAATAGTGAGTTTGAACCCCACTGTCGGCAGCCCTGAAGATGGTTTTCTGTGGTTTCCCATTTTCACACCAGGCAAATGCTGGGGCTGTACCTTAATTAAGGCCATGGCTGCTTCCTTCCCACCTCTAGGCCTATCCTACCCCATCATCGCCATAGGACCTATCTGTATCGGTGCGACGTAAAGCAAGTTGCAAAAAAAAATCCCGACCTGAACCCCACTGAGAACGTCTGGCATCTAATGAAGAGGATTCTTCCAGGCTCATGCTGCTTTTGCAATTGACTTTGAGCGGTCAAAAAGCACAAGGGTTGGCAGACCTAACACCAATTTGGGCATGTTTGTTTCTGGTTTGTTTCCTCAGTACAGATGGACATTAAGTCCCAAGACACATTTTTTATTTTCTTTAGACCTCGAGCGCAAGTACAAATCTTCAGGAAATGAGTCAAAAATGCTCATAATCAATATGATGATATCTGGGCATTGTAACATCCACGGCTCTTCTAGCAAGGAGGAATCAGTGTAATGATTTTTTTTTTAAACAGCTTCCTAGGAAAATTTGAACCTAGCCAAGCTCCCAATGCCACACTGTCAGTCCAACCCAATGCATTTACCCAGACAGCTAAGAAGTGGCCCCTGACTTACTTCATTTATTTCTGATGTATGCCCATTTGGTCCTCTTGTTGAGATTGTATGGCACATTTTTACTTTCTTATTTGGTTCTCAAGCCCTGAGCCAAAACTCAAAAGAATGAGTACAGTAACCCTATAAGATATACTTATAATCCCTAATAATGCTGTAAATGTTTCATGTGAACCCACTGTAGGGACCTAGCCAAAACAGTTATCAAGAATGTGCCCATTCTTTCTTTAAGTGACTGTACATGGTTACATCATAGAAATATTGTACCTGAGATTGTCGTTGAACATAGTAGCCAAACCATAGAAGAAGCAGATGAGGCCTACAACTGATGCAAGAATGAGCATATGAGTATAAAATCCTAGCCATGCAAAATAAAGTCCAAATTTGACACCGAAATATTCCTTGATGTGGTCCACGGGCTGGAACTTGATCCACTTGATCACAGATGCCCACTCATAAAAAAGCAAGTTGCGCATGCAACCTGGCTGACGGTAGTCACCCTAGAACATACACAATAATGCCAATTTTATTCAATTCAGTATATTGAGTAGCAAAGAAAATTGTGTTAATTCTATGTACATGAGTTAAGTAATATACTAACAGGTAAGATTAGCACTATTGGCATACAACTAGTTTTTCTACGTCCATGCATTTGGACATAAAATTTCATATTTTCAGTGCTACGTGCTGTGATTGCAGCACTGGCAGTTACCAATAGCCGGTGCTAAGCTCTGCTATTGCGGCTATTAGTGCGAGACTTCATTAAAGATGTTATTGTACTACATCTATGAGAGTTACATCTTTTCAGACTGCTGCGGTCTTCTTTCAAGAGCCTGAGGAAACACCTGAACATTTTCTGCAGACTCTGTTTAGAGAAAAAGGATTATAACTTCGTGATGTGTCGCATCCTGCCAAGTGAAAACATACTAATATTCTTTAAATCACTATTACAATGATTTATTGTTGAACAGTATCCTCCTTATTCAATACATTATGGTTAATGTGAATTTTAAAAACCTTAAATTTCACATTTGTCACATCTATACATGTTTTGATCCTAACTGGATCATCTTCAGTAGATTGCTAAAATTGACATTACATATTGTAGTTAAAAACATTTAAAATGAAGCAAGAATGATGTTATGAATGTTAAAATGTTCTTATTAAGGAAAAATTCATGCTCTTATAAGGTCATGTTAAAATCTTCAGTGTGCACTGTTATCCACTTATCATGATATCCTCTTAATGTTTCATTAGTTAAAAGTCTGCTAATTGGACTAGGCGATTATCTGGTTAATAAATTATATTTCATGATTTGGTTGAATGCCACACAAACACAAAGAGTGTAATCTCATGTGTTTGTGAGTAATAAAGTTTTGACACACCTTATCTTCCCAGTTGAATGATGTGTTTACATGCATGGTTTTGTGCACACTAACTCAGTTTATCATATGCTATAGGCTCAAGGTCTTGAGGACGAATGGCAGGAGGGGAGGGAGCTGAACTTTATGCAACCGGTAAAGGAACTGTAGGTGGAGCAGGTGAAGTTATCATTGATTGAGGGCGGTCGTGATTTTTGTTTTAAGAGGAAGTACAATGAGGTAATCATCCTCTCTGAACAAATTAGTGGAAAAGAAATTTAAAATAAAAACAAAATTATTTATTCAACAAAGGAATTTGGAAATGCAGTACAAAATAAAACAAACATTTATTGAATTAGGCCAAAAAATTACTAACAAATCAAAAGGGAATGTGCGTTCCCTGAGTAACAGTACATTTGTAATTTATATACCCTTGATTAATCCACTGTCGCACATAAAGCGGATGAAGAGATCAGCAGTAGTCACGTCATCGGCTAGTATGCATTCAAGTGTTTCCTGCAGGCCGAGGCTCCGTCTGTGAGGATGTGGGCCATGGTGAAGTTGGCACCACAAGAACACACTGGGGGGTCTACCCTCTTTAGGAGATAGAGTGTGTAGATTGTAAATGACCTATCCTCAGCCTACACAATACTATGGCCTCTCTCCCCTAAGGTCAGAAAGAGGACTGCCACAAGGTAGTTGTCTTCTTAATTGATCTCAGCTTGTTGGGAGTTCAGATAGCTAGCCACTCCGATTCCCAGGACACCTAGATGGTTCGACGTAGCTGAGAACAAATATCCTTAGCAGTTACATTGACAGGTCTTGGAGGTAAAAGTACCGCTTTCTTTGCAGCTTCATCTGCAAGTTCATTTCCCGCAATCCCAACGTGGCTTGGAAGTGATTCTGGTGCCAGCATCACTTAACCTGGCTAGAAGGTCATGAATCTGCTACACCAGTTGGTGTTGCAAGAAACAGGTTTCAACAGATTGTAGAGAGCTTAACACATCAGAAAGTGGCTTCTTTCGTTACCCAATGCAAACTGCAGAGCTTCTAAAATGGCATAAACCTCTGCACTATACACGCTACATACACTAGGAAGCGAGATCTCCGTGCTTATATTACCGGTGACAAAAGAGCAACCAACATTATCTCCAATTTTAGAACCATCTGTGAAGATATGTCTCGCGGCTGGATATTGGTGAACAAAGTCCTGGAAATACCTCCGATAAACAGAGGAATCCGTGTTCACCTTGGGTCCACGGAGTAGATCTAGACGTACATCTGGTCGCGGAACCAACCACGGAGGTACCTCGCTATCAATATGAAACCCAACCAGCCGTGTGGCCTCTGGTGGAACTGGGTACTAAAGATGCATTGATAGCCTGGATGTAGAGGCATTTCATGAATTTTGGCAGTGTACGTGAGGAGTAATTGCTGCCTCCTTATCTGTAAAGGTGAAACTCCCACTTCAGCGAGTAGGCTGGGAATGGGGTTAGTACGGAAAGCCCCCGTTGCCAGCCTTACTCCACTATGGTGAATACTGTCTAAAAGGCTCAGCGTAGATTTTGATTTTGACCTTTCATTATAAGATGTACAAAGAAGCGGATTAAAAGTTTCAATAAAGAATCCAATTTCTTATTAATTTCATTTAATTGTATTCAGGGTTAATATATTGATCAATGTGAATTTGTGTGTTCTCTAAGAAATAGAGTAAGGGGCCTTTTTGCACCAAATTAAATACCTTTAAATCTCATTCGATTGATGTGATATTATGTTGGGATTCCTTCATATGCATACTTATGGCTGAGAAATGGTTATATCTATTAGCATTTAAGTGTTATTCATACCTTACTGCAAAGTTTCTCCCAGTTTGCCAACACAGGATGCATTTCAGGATTGAAAACTGATTTTATATACCCCTGACCTGAGATATTATTATTATTATTATTATTATTATTATTATTATTATTATTATTATTATTATTATTATTATTAGATTCTCACCTACATAGAACATCTAAAAAATATTATGGGTACTGGAAGTGAAGAAGGATCTGGAAAAAGCCCATATGGACTCAACTGACACCGCGTACAGAAACCTCTACAGGAAAAAAAATAATGGATGGAAAGTGCAACCAGAGAATGAAGTGAAAAAGAAGACTGAAGCAAAGTGGACAGAAGAACGAAAAAGGATCTATGGAGAAAGGATGAGAGCTGTTTGGCAACTCAGAAAACAGAATCGTTAGAGCTTTGCGTGATCCACTGGGTCCATACGCACATAATAATAATAATTATTATTATTATTATTAACAGCATGTGAATTGGATAGTACACTACACTTGAATTGGTGTTTTTAATTCTATAGGCAATTCTTTTTGCCTTGTCTTTTGAAAGTATTGCTTTTCTCATAAATATTATTACTACTGAGTGTGAAAATAGCACAATTCTTGTCTAAGATCGAATCCTTGATTACAGTGGTGTTCAGTTTATTTTTATTTTTATTTTTATTGAATATTTTGTCTACAAACTGTTCCTTATAACCGTTACCATCAGCTATGGTGTATAGGTCCTAATTTCATCTTTGAAGTCTAATGGAACATCAAGAGGCAACCCATGGTGTACCCCGCGTGATGGTACTAATTAGAAGTAGTCTCATGGTTCTAATTTAATCATCCCTTGGTCCCCTTTTAGCTACCTATTATGACAGGCAGGGGATACTGTGGGTGTATTCTTCGTCAGCGTACCCCATCCACGGGGGTTGTATGTTTTGTCCGCGAGAGCTATTTTATTTCATTCATGTCCGCTGGCAAGCCAGTTAGGACCCCCTATCCGCCACCTGGATCGCACCACGTGGAAGTATCACCTTTCCCCCTGCTACGCTAGCATAGTAGGTTCGTGGAACATGGTAAAATTAACATGTACTGTATGTCATAACAACATTTTGCATACAGACATATTGATGTATTCACTCTTTTCAGCAAAACAAAGAACAGTGCACCCTAAGATGAGATGTGTGTTTGTTTATGGTTTGACCATACAATGCATTTTATATTGAGAAGAAAGGTTTGGAATACAGTCAACCACACAAAGTTGTACAGGCTGAAGTCCATTAAACCTGCATGTTGCTGGGATTTGGTCAATTTCATAACAGAAAAAAAAGAAAAGCACTAGCATACAAAAGATGGAAGTGGACATTGAAAGAGACTGCAATCGAGGAAATTGCCATTGAGGAAATACTTTATTTTAAAAAGTGCACATTTCAGGATTGAAGAAATATGTCTTTGCGTCAGGTATTATACTGCAGATCTGTCAGCTCGAGTTAGAAGTAATATCAGCCAAACGCGACAAAGGGGTGATAAATAAATTAAAGACAGTCTGGAGCCCTCTGAACTCTTGAAACCTCTTCGGAAACAGACCAGCTGACAGGTTGGCAAGACGACTATGCTGCTGTAGTGCAGTCAGACCGCTAATCCTCCATTCGATGCCACATCACCTGTGCGCATGGTGCACAAGACAGGAGCATGCCTGATGAACTGTCAAGATCACAGAGGCTTTATAAAATTTCTTAATAATAATGTTATTTGCTTTACGTCCCACTAACTACTTTTTAAGGTCTTCAGAGACGCCGAGGTGCCGGAATTTAGTCCCGCAGGAGTTCTTTTACGTGCCAGTAAATCTACCGACACGGGGCTGTCGTATTTGAGCACCTTCAAATACCACTGGACTGAGCCAGGATCGAACCTGCCAAGTTGGGGTTAGAAGGCCAGCGCCTTAACCATCTGAGCCACTCAGCCCGGCTATAAAATTTCTTATTTCACAAACTTGAAGAAGAATACACACCTGAACAAGACAAAGCCTCAGTCTTTGTACAGTATTAATGCAATTCAGCCGCTTCACTTCAAGTGTACTTTCCAATTTTTTTGTCTTCAAATGAGTGTACAAAAACAGAGTGTAGATACAATCTTTCACACAAAACAACTACTAAGATGCAAATGTTAGCACTGTTTCAAATATTTATTGTTCAAAGATGGGAAAAGGTAACAACAACACAACCACCACCATACAACCTCAGCTACTGGGTGAAGGCATTTTAATTTGATGCCATTAGGCTGCCGGTGTGTCAATATCAGGATTCCGTTTTACTCTATCAGATGGCAGAGAAAAGTCTCTCTGCTAATTCTGATGGGCAAGTACCAAATGAGTTAGCAGAGATCTTTAACGTGCCGATATTGTACAACATGGAGTGATGAATGACTTTTTTCTGCTCTTCATAAATCTGATTAATTCTGCTGGGTTTGAACCCATTCTGCTACTGATCCACAGGGGGAGTTAAAGAGCAAAGTACAGGTTACAGACAAACAAAAATCAGGCTCTCAAGGAGCCGTTTCTAGTGCAACACTATTTAAAATCTATATCAATGAGTTGCTAAAGTACATCAGTAGTTTTTGTATCTATAGGAAGTAAACAGCCTTATAAGCTATCTACGTTCCTTCAACTGAAAATCAGCTAAATATTAATTCTTAGTTCTTTTAGACTATGATTAAATACACACTTACATCATGCAGTGGATAGGCAGCTTTGTACACTCCTTCATTGATTAATCGTGAAACACCAAATAAAAAAGGATCCTTCTTATTAGGACTCTCAAATTTATTGCGTTCCAGGATGTAGTCAACAACAGTCACACGAATTGAAGGTGAGAAGAAATCATTGGAATTCATATCAAACCTGGAAAGAAGATGAGAATGAGCATACAATTTAACACTAAACCTGAAACCTGAAGCCTTGTCATTTTCATAATGAATACTTTTCTGAAATTTTCCCTACATCAGCTTCCTCGATTTAGTACTCAAGTTAATATTTAATTCTATTTATCCAATTAATTTAAAAACTGTTGCACTAGTGTCCAGACATGTGGGGAAGACAGAGTGGTTTCGGAATGAAAGTGGACTACAACAAGGAAGTGAGATGTCACCACTGTTATCCATAATGGTTATGGATGAAATTGAGGAGACACAGGTAAAATATGAAGACAGGGAGCTGAAGGTAGTGATAGGCAGTCTGAGATGAGGTCTCGAGATTTCTCGGGATTTCTCAAGACTAGTGCATGCATTATTTCTCGCAAGAAATTTCGAGAAATCTCGAGAGCGCTGTCCCCACATTGTGCGGCGAGCAGCATGTCGTAGGCCTACAGGTAGTCGGAGCTGATGTTTGTGCCGAGTATGCGAATAGCCAACCACGGGCCTTCTCAATTTCGTAAATACGTGTCAACAAGCAACTAGAGTGTTCAATTCTACCGAGGTCTATGTTGACACAGTATAACATAATTATAAAGGATACGCACTCAGGCATTGTATGCAATGGTAGGTACATGAATGAGTGGTAACCTGACGGCTACTGTAGGTACACGTAACTGGATACTAGAGGCGTGCAATATTCGAACTCGAGATGAGGCAAGGTGCGCCTGGCTGCATATGCAACCACCATTACGCATGAGTGGAAAGTGCAATTTTAATTGCTTCAGTTTGCTCCAATTCTTCCGACAGGCAGACGTACATCATTATCAGACCCCGCATTCAATAACACATGACCACTGCTTGTGTTTACCGATATTTTGGTGATGAAGGAAACAATTCCTTACAATGTTATAGAGTATTCGCATCATAATTAGGTAGGTACTTCGATATATGACGGTGCAATGTGAAATTGTGTCTAACTGTACGCGACAACTTGAAGACGATGTCCGAAACGCAACGTAAGTCGTGGATGTCGATTATTTTTAAGAGATGTCACATAGCACAGCCCACTGTGTTGCTTATTCAAAAGAAGCAAAATACATCGGCAGAAATACTTCTGGTATGATCCGGCACTTACAAACGCATAATATCAATGAAAAGGAATCGTCACAGAACACCTCCGGCCCAGTCTGTATCACAAGAAACTACCCTGCCAACAACGATTGTGAGGCATCCAGGTAGGTTTACATCCAAATAACAGTTATTAACAAATTATACGGGTTATTCAGCTATTAAGTCCACCTGACATAATTCGTTTAAGATACTGGCATTCTGTATTCACTTTCGTTAATGGTATTAAGGAGCTCATAGTTCAACATGCAAAGCTTTCCTAGGATTTTGACAAAATATATCGTCACACACGTTTCCATATGAGAACTGCTGATGATAACTAGCAAGCTTACACTCGTAGTTACTGGGACGTCGCACAGCTTGCAGCACATGAGAATCGGTCTCAAGAGCATTGCCCGTCACCGCTGCTGAAAGAATTGGACCAAAGTCAGGCATTTTAGATTACACGTTCCACTCATGTGTAATGGGGGTTGCATATGTAGCAAAGCACATCTTCCCCGCCCCAGTGCACTGCCTCTAGCATCCAAGTAGGTGTACATCCTATCTACAGTTATTCACAAATTATGCATGGTTATTCACCTAAGATGTCCACCCCAAATAAGTCGTGAACAGTTTAAGATTTTGACATTCTGTTTTCACTTTCGTTAATGGTATTAAGGGGTTCATAGTTGAACATGCAGTACTTTTTCAGGCTTTTGACAAAATGTATTGGCTCGAGAGTCTCGAGCGAGAGTGTTGCCCATCACTACCTGAAGGTATGCTATTCAAAGATGATATTGTGGCGTGGGAAGCGAACAGAGAGGAAGTACAATGGCAACTTGACATGGACCGGGCGAGTTGGTCGTGCGGTTAGGAGTGTGCAGCTGTGAGCTCGCATCCGGGACATAGTGGGTTCGAACCCCACTATCGGCAGTCCTGAAGATGGCTTTCTGTGGTTTCCCATTTCCACACCAGGCAAATGCTGGGGCTGTACCTTAAGGCCACGGCCGCTTCCTTCCCGTTCCTATGTCTTTCCTGTCCCATTGTCAATATAAGACCTGTGTCAGTGCGATGTAAAATAGCAAAAAAACTTGACATGGTGAGAGAGATTAGTGAAAATTATGAAATGAAAATCAGCATGAAAAAAGAGCTGACTAGAGGAGAAAGGGAAGGGAAAGGAATTATAAAAACAGAGGGACAAAACCTTGAAATTGTGGAGAGCTTCAAGTACTTGTGAAGCAAACTGATACAGGATGTAGGGCTGGACGTGGAGATCAGTAAAAGAATTCAACAGGGAAATGCACTTAAGCAGAATGTAAGAAACCTGGTGGCAAGGGAGGAAGTAACAATGAAGTGGAAACAGGTGATTTATAAGATGTACTACTGCCAAATACTGACATATGTGGCAAAGATCTGGACACTGACATAAAGACAGGAGAATAAACCCCAAGCCACTGAAATGAAATTTTTAAGATGATGGAAAAGACAAGAAAGGACAGAGTAAGACATGAGGACATCAGGAAGGAAATCTGAGCAGAAAAGCTTTTTGACAGAATGGAGAGGAATAAACTTTGATGGTTTGAACATTTTAAGAGGATGGAAGAGGGAAGGATGCTGAAGAAGATGGAGATCCAGTTAGAAGGAGTGAGGGCAAGAGGGAAACCCAGACTATCGTGGTTGAAAATGATCAAGAATAGTGTAATTAGAAGCAGCCTGGGCTGGAACACAGCTGAGGTGGAACAATGGTGGTCGGATAGAGGAAAATGCCATAAATATCCCAACCCAGCAGAAGCTAGACAAGAGAAATGAATGATGATGATGATCTTCTCTGTATCAATATCACCTTTATGATTGTCCAACCATACATCTCTATATAAGACATGACATACTGAACTGTAAATACTCAATAGTGTCTAATATTACACCCAGATTATCAGCTTATATGGTTTCGATACAATTTGAATAAAACCCAGAAAATTACTCCCAATTAGTAAATTATATGCAGATATGAGATACATTGTTGTCACTGCATTACTTGATCCCTCAGACGAGGAAATGTTAGATTTATTAAACAGATATGAAGGCATCAGTAATGAATTGGAACTAAAAATAAATGGGCATAAAATCAAAATACACAAAACACCAGTCAAACCACAGGAAACATGGACAATTTGCAGGCTCTTGGTTCACATGATATACCTAGGATCATGAATAACAACTAGGGATGGATGTACTGAAGAGAGAAAAGGGAGGAAATGTGATGGCACAACTGACCAAGATCTGGAAAAGCCATATCACAGTAGACAATGAAATATATTTGATTAAGACCCAGTGTTCTCCATATTCCTGTATGTGTTTGAAAACTGGACCCTCAAAGAGACAGACCTGAAGCACATTGATACCTTCGAAATGTATTGTTGAAGGCAGATCCCATGGGTTGAGATGATGATGATGATGATGATGATGATAACTAGCTGAAACATGCCAAAACATGATGGTTTGTTGATCTCGATACAAAATACCAAGAAAACTGGAAACTGATGCTTCTTGAAAGAAAATAGAAGTTTTATCGGATATTGTTAAACAATTGGAGGAATTAGAGCTGTCTGTCCAGCTTTATCTCCACTTATTATTTCCAAATCTAAACAATTTTCTTACATATATCTTAGAATTAGGCCTTAATTTGGTTCCATTTAGGAGCCGTTGAGAAATGTTCCGATTTCTATAAAGCATAACTATTGCTCCAATTTTTAGAGTAAGAATATGTGGAGACAAACCATTAATTTGAAGGAATTCAAGAATTATGCAGGAAAATGAAGTAGCTAGCCTTCATCTTCAGTATTGATCTGTTGATGCTAGTGTATGGTTTTGAACTACCGGATATAAGCTCAATGACTTTCCATTCAATTAAGAATGGCAACTTTTGAAAAAATGATGTCATCTCCCGCAGAAATGAACATTTTGCTATAAATTTCAATCACGATATTCATACATGTGCTAAAATTCTGGCTTGTAGTTCAATAACATCTGATCCATCACCATATGCAGAGGGGCAGTGCTGTTACTGATTTTTTGCAAAAAAAAAAAAAAAAAATCAGCTAATTACATTTTTATGTGGTTTTGCGCACATATTCTTTAGTAAGCAGCATGGGTTTTTGCTAGTGGTTTTACGTCGCACTGACACAGATAGGTCTTATGGCAATGATGGGATAGGAAAGGGCTAGGAGTTGGAAGGAAGCGGCCATGGCCTTAATTAAGGTACAGCCTCAGCATTTGCCTGGTGTGAAAATGGGAAACCACAGAAAACCATCTTCAGGACTGCCGACAGTAAGATTCGAACCGACAGTCTCCCAGATGCAAGCTCACAGTTGTGCGCCCCTAACCGCACTGCCAGTAACCGGCATGTTTGAAGAATGGTCGAAGAGGGGATTTTTAATTAAAGATGTCCAGATGTTTTATGTTTCTTGGGAGTCTGAGACCTCATGTCACCGGTTAAAGGATATAATAACATTAGAAAAGCATGTAGCAAAACAGGCAAAATCTTTATGAAATCTCCCCCCTGAATAATTTTCCCATCCGAAGAAATAGAATGTCATTACATATGATATATTTTAGGAGACGATTCACACACTTTAATGAATGACTACTGTATTTGTCAATGGGGCTTTATCCCGTATTGAGCTGTACTAATAAAATATCGTCAGCTGCTTTGAAAATTAATTTTAATCCAGACACCGAACTCTCATTTAAATTTAGAGGAATTTTGAATGTAATATGCACCGTTCAACTGCTAGGAAGCAAACCAGCAACTGTTCCTGTCCATGAAGTACAGCTGACTGTGCATGCATGCCTAACCCCTTCCACCTCCCCTATCGTGGCACCTGCTCAACACTCTCACAGTTCAGGCGGTCTTGAAGAATTAGTGAGCATACTGACCAATGAGAATGCCACATTTTTCTTTAATAATTTAAATATATATGGCAAATTTTTTTAATGCTTTTAACCCTCTTAGTGCCAGAGTCAGTGTTGTTCTGAGAGACACTTCATTTCTCTATTGTTTGATAGGCTTCTAGACCATAAATGGTGATTAATCTTGGCATGACCATTAAACAGAGTTCAAGCTACCAAGTTCTGACAACTTTCTCTTGTTTTCTGTCTATCGATAATATCTAGTGATGTTTAAAAGTTCCTTGACTTATTTACGTGCGAATTGTGAAAGCATTAAAAGAAATAAATTTCATTATGATAGGCCCGTATTGAACTATGATTACAATAGTATTTAAATAATATATTATTCAGGTCCACCTTTTCAATACAAATTGTACAATGTTTTAGATTACATATACATTCAGGAACTAGTTTCGACCTAATAGGTCATCATCAGTCTAAAGCAAATCAAACACAAATGTATCAAAGAAATTAAACAATGTAAAGACACAAAGGTCTTAAAAATGTACATACCATGTAAAATGTTAAGATAAGAATTCAAGAGATGCGCTGCACTATGTTAAAGAATAGCTCTATGATAGAGATTCATAAAAATACCAGTGTGCTGTACAACATTAAAAAAGTTGTTTAAGAAAGAGATCCTTAAATTGCTGGTCAAGGACATCAATATAGGCTGGCTCTTTAAAGAGGCTGCTTTCCATTCAAAGATCAACTGAGCCAAAGTCTTCTCAAGATGTTCAAAAATTCAGTACACATGGATGCGAAGCATGATGTTAGGAAGTCTCTTCTGTTTTTAGAATCTTGAAGGATGATGATTGTTGCACATGGAGGCTTAATGCATAATAGTAAATAAAGGTGGTTGGATTTTGCAGTTTAATGCAGACCATACAGTTGACATTGAATAACTGTCAGCTAAGATAGAAAAAAGTTAAATTAGGGGGAAATATACATAAATGAAATATGCCATATGGGAAATAGTTTGCGTTTTAACAAGCTGAGCGGAGATGGAAATGAAGCATGAATGAGGAGTGGAGTGGGTGAGGATCAAACAATATTCTTTTTTGGGCTAGATATGTGGATGATACTTTAGTAAACTTAGATGAGAGTACAACAGATGCTGCTACCACTCTTTTCAACCTCAACAATATTGACCCAGACATAAAATTTACACTTGAATCGGAAAATGAACAAAGAATACATTTTTTAGACTTCACCATCATTAGACAACCAAATTCCTTAAAATACAATATCTTCAGGAAACCTACCCAAACAGCTTCTACTATTCGTCAAAATTCTTCACATCCCCAAATCAATAAATGAGCGGCATATAATAGTATGGTTCATCAAGCCTTTACTGTACCAATGCCTGAAAGTGATCTTAAAAAAAAGAATCAAACAATATTCGTATGATTGCTAAACTTAATGAATACAATAGTTATTTCATTGAAAGTATTATCAATAAATATAAACATCGCCCTTCAACCACTCTGAAAAAAAGAAAAACCTAAAGTTACTTTATTTTCTACCTTCACCTTCAATGAAGATATTTATAAAGTCACTAACATTTTTTAAAAACATGAAGTTAAAATAGCCTTTAAAACCATCAATAATAATGTAACCATCTTACACAACTCAACTTCTATTAATAAGACTGAAAGCTTTTCAAAATCAGGAGTATATAGGATAAAATGCAACAGCTGTAATTTTACTTATGCTGGACAGATAGGAAGGAGCTTCAATGTAAGATATTTTACTGACATTAAGCATGATACAGAAATCCTCAAAATTATGAATAAAGGACCCCTCCTTAACATAGCAGAGAACTGCTTTATACATTTGGACCAATATTTTAATCCAAATTACAATCTTAATGACATTTCCAAAAAACCGAATATTCTATCTGACCTGCTCATACACATTTTCAGAATCACAAAATCAAATAGTCAAGATCTGATTTTTCATTCTATTTACAGTATTTTACTTAGGCAATCTTCTGTATTCCTGTATCCCTCAGCCCAGCCTTGATTACCTCCCCCTTCTCTTCTCTTTCTGCTTCCCTTCGCACCTCCTTCACAATACTTTGTTTGATCCTCACCCACTCCACCTCATTCATGCTTCATTTCCAGCTCCGCTTAGCTTGTTACAATGCGAACTATTTCCCATATGGCATATTACTTTTATGTATATTTCCCCCTAACATAACTCTTTCTATCATAGCTGTCATTTATTCAATGTCAACTGTATGGTCCGCATTGAACTGCGAAATCCAACTACCTTTATTTACTATTATGCATTAAGCCTCCACGTGCAACAATCATCATCCTTCAAGATTTTTAAACAGAAGAGACTTTCTAACATCATGTTTCGCATCCATGTGTACTGAATTTATGAACATTGAACCTCCGTCTGCAGGATGCTGATCTTGTCATTCACTTTATGAGTGAGAGTAGATTAATAAGGCACACAGGAATTTCAGTGTGACCAATTTCATCTTAATAAAATAATTTTTGTTTTATTTTTTACTTCATTTTCAAATTTGTTCATTGAATACATATTTTGAGATAATTTTCTTTTTTATTTATATTTAGTTTGTTAAAAAAGGATGGTTGCCAAATTGTACTTCCTCTTAAAACAAAAATTCACCTCAATCACCACTTGTCTAACATAGCGTGGTCCAAACTTTTGTTGCCACAGGCCCAAATGTAACATTTTATGGAGGCGAGGACTATCACTTCAATGATTAATTTGAACACTAAAGGAAGAAAAATAGGAATAGGGATTTGTCATGTAGATGTAAATTTACAGGGCGTTTAAAGTTGTACTTGCCTATCATTTACACTGAGTCATTCAGAACATCTTCAATTTACTTATTTGAATACCTTACTAACTGGTCAAAAATATATTACAATTAAGTGTAAATACAATTCGCTTGTTTAATAAGTAGACAGATAATTTAACATTAAACATTAATGGAGACTGAGAATAGGTCATGCAACAGCTTTTCTGATGCTAGTTTCTCACTGCCCACTGTAAGCTCTATCAGGGAAAGTCTCAGGCGTGATTCTAGTGAGAATCCATGCAGTTTAAGAAAATTATCTTCTGATATGAGTTCCCAGAAAATCTTAGGAACATCACACTTTGTGGCCTGGAAGAACAGATGAGCCTGAAAATTACGAATCTCTCTTTGCAAGTCACAGGGCACCTGGTTCACAGAAATGTTCATGGGGTGTTGAATTGTGCAAATTTTGGCTTTAGGGCATCAAAGTTTTGGGATCTGTTCTTGAACTCCTGTGTGACATCACTTATGGTTTCCTGATACTCACTGAAATTTCCTTCATATTCTTGTTCCTTCAACTGTTGATAAGATGGAAAGTGTGCTTCTTTATTACATTGGTAAGAAAGATGACAGCCATCTTCCTTTTCACTTCATTCCTGATTTTATCCTTTTGAGTATTTTGATTTATACTGTAGTTTTAATGAATCAATTCTGTTAACTGAATTCTGCTGTAGTCATTGTTTAGTAGAGTACATGCCTCTAAACCATACATGAGAATCTGTACGAAGTAAGTGTGGTACAGGGTTGTTTTTGCTTTTTGTGGATTTCTGACTTGATTGTAAAAGTATGATGCTTTCTGTGTGGTGGTGGTGGTGGTGGTGGTGGTTATTGTTTTAAGAGGAAGTACAACTAGGCAACCATCCTCTAATCCTGCTGAGTATTTCCTACTTGACAGTGTTGTCTTTGGAGATTGTGCTTACAAGGTACCTGAAGTGAGAAAATGATTCTAATTTTGCTCCTTCCAAAAATAGGTTTGAGTCTGTTCCTTATCTGTTGTTAGTCATTTCTACATTCTTTGTTTTACTTATCTTCATCTCAAATTTATTGAACATATCGTTCCACTCAAGTCAGTTTTTTCTGTATTTCAACTTCTGTTTCTCTCCATAACAGCATATCATCAGCAAATACCAGGGCATTTGGTCTGTTGTCCATTTTCTTGATAGACCTTATGATCTTGTCCATTATTATTATGAACAAGAGTGGTGATAGGACACTTCCTTGTTGGACACTTCTCTTTGTCTCAATCCATTTTCATTTTCGATTGCCTATCAGAACACAGCTGCAGCAATTCTGGTATAGCATATTTACCTTGTCAGTCAGGTACTTTGACACCTTGAGTTCTTCCAGGCATTCCCAGATCTTGTTCCAAGGGACATTGTTATAGGCCTTTTCAATGTCCAAAAATGTAATCACAAGATTCTTTCCATATTCCCAGTACATTTCTGCAAGCATTCTTATGGCAAAAATGAGATCCATAGCATTTTGATCTTTCTTGAATCCATGTTGTTCTTCCTCAAGCAAAGGTTACACTATCTTCCTAAGTCTCATTCTAATTTTCCAACAGCTTCAGGGTGTGTGACAACGTTAAGCCCCAACAGTTTCCACATTCCCGTTTGTTGCTCCTTTTAAACAGTGGGATGAAGATTCCTTTTCTTCCCACATCACCGAGAGCATTCTATATAGCCAACTGAAACCTGGTATTCCAGCTGATTATCATATCTGAGGTGAAATCATTGAAGCACAAGGACTTTCTGTTTCGTATGTTCTTTAGTGCTGTTTTGACTTCAAGCGATATTAATAGGGATTGGTTTTTCTGGATTTCATGGATTCTACAGTTGTTGTTGGTGGTGATGGTGTCTCCATCTCAATTTAACATGCTGAAGTACCTCTTCATTTCATATCTGATCCCTACTTCTATTCTTATCAAACTAGCATCATTTGTTCCCAGTGCAAGGATGTTTCCATATTAACTTATTTTACTTTTTACTACTTTAGCTTTTTACTTCCTTGGCAGTCTTCATCTATCCTGGTAGCAAAGTCATCCCAGCACTTTTTCATTTCTTCTTGGATTAGCAGTATTACAGCCTACTTCTTGGTCCATCATCCTTTTGTTTTACTTGATCTCATTTTCTTTTCAGCATATTTCTTTCTCTTACTGTTGTCTTTACCCAGTTATTCCACCAAGGCATTCCCTTCTCTATCGGTTTTGCACTTGTTCTCCCACAGATTTCCTCAGCTTCCTCTACACGAGTTTCTTTGAACAAGGTTCATTCTTCTTATACCCCTCTAATCTCAGTTTTGGGTAATTTTGTTATCCTTGTTTGATATTTCTCTTTCTTCTCTGAATCCTTCAACAACCAGGTCTTGATCTTTGGCATTTTTGTAGGAATAATCTGCTCATCGCCATCTAGGAATTCCTCTTTTGATGTAAGCAGCAATCTCTGAAGCAATATGTCCAGTAACAAACAAATTTTGAAGTTTGTCATGATTAGGTTCACCTGCTGATAGGTACTAACGTAGTATTGTCAACAACAACAAAAAAAATTGAATGAAAATTTCAACTCATCCCATTGGTTACAGGTCACAACTTCACTCACATCAGGATTGTCAAGGTATCAGCACCAGTTGCTGGTGCTCGTTGCT